>NW_017672542.1:184308-185181 GCF_001879085.1 Nicotiana attenuata
ATTAGTGTTTCATTTTAAAAGTTTCGTAAAAACTGTATGAGAATATTCTTCTGTGAAATAGAAATTTGAAACAATGAAATCTTCAATCAAATGAAAATAGGTTCGACTACTCTCAAAAAGAAAATTTGAACAGTATTCTTTTATACAGGCAAATTATAAGATGAAAGATCAAACCACCATATCACTAACATATAAAAAGATGAAACAAGCAGGTGATTAGACCATTTGTGTATTTAACTTATTTAAAGCTTCTGACAATATTGGTATATAGCATAAGAGGTAAAGAATTTACGGGGTGTCCTATTTGACTATCCCAATTTGATTTGCATCAGTTTTTTAAAATAGTTAAATAGTACTTAATTATTAGGTAACTACAAATACATATTTTCTTTTTCTTCGTTGTATTCATGTTTCATGTATCTAGGAACCGTTTGATTTCTTTTATTCATCCTAGTTGCATAATATTATTGTAGGTTGTGCTTGTGATTTCTTCATCTTCTTCTTAGATGCAAAATGAGTTTGTGTATACGGCTAAAATCGAATAGTCCAGTTTCGTGATCATTGTGACATTCTGTAGCTTCACCTGAGAGGCCCGAGGTACAGCTCGAGGTTCAACCCCGAGGGTTCCTTAGCTTGACCTCGGGGCAACACAAATCGGTGGCTACCATGGACAAGCGGGAGGTTCCCAAGGCACGTGACCAAAGTTGACAATACCTGCTAGAGTAGTACTAGTCTATACCAGACTAGTAAATAGTTGTACCATTTATCTTTCTTTGTAATAATTACATATGTACCATGTTGGGATTGCCCCTCCTGTATAAAAGGGACCCTTATCATTTTGTAAAACACATGATATTGAAATACAAAGTAGAA
>NW_017672543.1:0-2189 GCF_001879085.1 Nicotiana attenuata
CATTAATTCTTGAAAGTTATGGTTGAAATTGTGCATGCATGTCTATTAAAACCTAAAATCTAGTAGGAGTAATTGGGTGGGAGCAAAGACTTGTGCAAAGAAGGGGTTAATAACCTAAATATGTTCGGGTGGTGATTTTGAACCTTGAATTCTAAGTTATGTGTATTAATTGGTGCACTATATTGGCGTTGCTAGATTATTTGGTGAATTGGAAGTAGAAATTAAAAAAGGACTTCAGCTCCAGGTATGTATGGCTAACTTTGACCTTTGTAAAATCACCTTGATTGGTTTACAAATATTTGGTATGTGATATCTACGTGGATTATTTGTGAAACTAAATTCTTGTGATTGGTATGTGTTTACTTATGCGGAATATTTGTGAATTCATGTGATTAATGTGCCTTGAACGTTGGTGGTTAAGTCTTCTGATATGATAGTGCAAGTAAATGGCAACAAACCAAATGTGTGTGTGAATGTGGTTGTGTGGTAAGAGCTGTGTAACAAATGATGGAAAGGAATCATAATTGATGCAATTGAAGCAACTGTGGTAATTTCATATGTGGCTTATCGTGGGCCATTATCGTTGTGACTTAAATTGTACATTGGGCTGTTGAATAAGATGGAAATGGCATTGATGGTTACGGAAATACTTTGTGAATTGTGCTACTATTCCTTGAGAATTATTGTTGTTGTCCTTGAGATTCGTTGTTGTTGTTGTTGAGAATTGTTGCTGTTGTCCTTGTGAATTGTTGTTGTTGTTGTGTTGCTTGTGAATTGTGATTGTTCGGTGGGATCGAGTTGCGCGCCGCAACATGAAGTAATAAGGTGTGGGATGTGGTGATAAGGGTGGCCGAGGTAATAAGGGTGGCCGAGGTAATAAGGGTGGAAAGTGATCAAAATCACTATTGAAATGAAAATATGAGAAAGTTGTGAAATCATTGATGTGAAAATGTTAAAAGGGGAAATGGAGAGATTGTAAACTTGTTTGGCTTGGTTGTTTCCTTTCATGTGTATTTGATTGTTGATTCCATTACTACTTGTTACTTGTGTATGGATTGAGTTTTCTTAGGGCAAAGTTTGTTCATACATACCAGTACAATTCAAAAGTACTGACGTCCCTTTTGCCGGGGGCATAGCAGGTACTCCAGTCCACCGACCGTAGCTCCCTTCTCACTTTCCGTCAGCTGTATTGGTGAGCCCCTTTCCTCTCGGGGTCCTGCGTGGCTCATGCCGCTTTTATTCCGGAGTCATGTTTTGGGTAATTGTGTAAGGTATAGCCGGAGCCTTGTTACCGGCAAGTATTGAATTATCCTTTGTATCCTTAGAGGCTCCGTAGACAGTAAATGTGGGTTACGAACTTATGTAAATATGTATTTTGTATGTTGGGCGATGTAAGTTGTAAACCTCATTAAGTAACCATGTATGTTTTGTAAAAAGGTGTTTTAATTATAAATGGCTAATTCCTTGATTAATGAGCAATGAAAATACGGGGTAACACGTGGGATAGGAAAGGCACCCAGGTCCGCTTGACTGGGGCTACCTGGTCAGGCGCCGGTCATGTCCCTCGGTTTGGGGCGTGACAACTGTGGCACTCACTGAGGAGTGCAGTTCCAGAATTCAATGCAAGTTACCTCAGAAATTGAAGGATCCAGGTAGTTTCACTATCCAAATCACAATTGGTAAACATGCTGTTGGGCGAGCTCTATGTGACCTTGGAGCAAGCATCAATTTGATGCCGCTATCTATATTCTGACAGTTGGGGTTGGGTGAACCACGCCCAACAACAGTTATTTTACAGTTAGCTGACCGCTCCCTTGCTCATCCCGAGGGAGTGATTGAAGATGTGCTAGTTCAAGTAGGGTCTTTCATATTCCCAGCTGATTTCATCATCCTGGATTACAAGCCTGATCAGGAAGTCCCATTTATTTTGGGGCGACCATTCTTAGCCACAGACCGTGCTATTATTGATGTTTGTGAAGGAAAGATGACGATAAGAGTGGGTGACCGAGTGGAGGTCTTCAATGTTTATAGAGAACTCAAGTTACCAGCCCATTATGAAGAGCTATCCATGATCTCTGTGGTGGAAGGTGATGCCACATCGTTAGTACCCTATATGAGCCCCGCAGATCCTGTTGAACGAGTATTGATTGGGGACATAGAAAATAGTAAAGATGAAAGGATGGGAGAAA
>NW_017672543.1:4403-46246 GCF_001879085.1 Nicotiana attenuata
AGTGATGAAGGGACTCATTTTTGCAATCGATTGTTGAATAACCTTCTTGCTAAATATGGAGTTCGCCACAGAGTTGCTACAGCATATCATCCGCAGACAAGTGGGCAAGCTGAGGTGTCAAACAGAGAAATCAAGCAAATATTAGAGAAGACGGTGAGTGTGAATAGGAAGGATTGGGCTGCAAAGTTGGATGATGCCCTATGGGCATATAGGACTGCATATAAAACGCCAATTGAAGCGTCCCCTTACAAGCTTGTTTATGGGAAGGCCTGCCACTTGCCCGTTGAGCTTGAACACAAAGCATACTGGGCCATTAAGAAGCTAAACATGGACCTTGAAAGCGCAGGTGAGAAAAGACTTATGCAGTTGAATGAGTTAGACGAGTTCAGGCTGCACTCTTATGAAAATGCCAAGCTATATAAAGAAAAGACAAAACGATGGCATGACAAGCATATCAAGCCACGTCACTTTGAGCCAGGCCAACAGGTATTGTTATCCAATTCTAAACTATGGCTGTTCCCTGGGAAGCTAAAGTCGAGATGGTCAGGTCCTTTTAAGGTGGTGAGAGTCACTCCTTATGGTGCAATCGAGCTGCGAGCTTTAAATAGTGAGAGGAAATTCTTGGTGAATGGTCATAGAGTCAAACATTATTGGGGAAGAATGATTAATCGTGAAAAAACCAAGGTTGTACTCGCTGATGAGGAAGCGAGACTCTGCGTCGTGCCGCGACGTTAAATCAGGCGCTGGATGGGAGGCAACCCATTGAATTATTGTAATCGTCGTTCCACGACGTTAAATAAGGCGCTGGTTGGGAGGCAACCCAACGATAGTTGTAGTTGTTAATTTTGTGTTTTAGGAAGTGCTAACCAATGCAGGTGACAATGGGCAAGTGCAAAGGCCATCAAACGAGGTAAGAACAGGTGAAAAATTTAGGACAAATTCCGCCCAGGTGCGCGCCCACGCTACTGGACGCGCTATTGGGCGCGCTAATTTGCACAAGTTCTGCCTGGGCTGTGCACCTGGGCGCGCTTCTGAACGCGCTATTAGTGTGGTCGCGCATGTGAGCGCGCATATGGGCGCGCTAATTTCTCCATGTTCTGTCTTGGCCGCGCTAAAACTAGCGCGACCGCGCATCTGGCCGCGCTAGTCCATTAAATTGTCGCCCGTTTTTTTTAGTAGTTTAAGTTTTTCTTTTTATTTTCTTCTTTTATTTTGTTTACGGTTTTAATTACCTTCCCCCCCCCCCCTTTCTAATTCCCCCGTTCGAACAAAGCCCCCAACCCTTCTCTCCTCTCCCCATTCCAACAAAAACAAAACCCCAGCCCCCAATCCTTTCCCCATTCTCACGATTTCCCCCATCCCAATTTCACTATCTTCTTCCCCATTCTCCTTCTCCTCTCACCACCATCGTCCATCACAGGTATGAACTCTAGTTTCTATTTCTTCTCTTTTTCTTCTCTTTTTCTATTTTTTTCCAGATTTTGTTTGTATTCAAATACCTTAGTTGTAGTAGTTGTACTTAGATTTTGTGTAGAGAATTTGGTGCAATAAGTTGTGGTGTTGGTGGGTGATAAGTGTGGGGTGGAATGCCACTTGATTTGTGATTTTGGTGAGAGTACATGGTGGATTATTGTTCTAAAAAGCTTAAAAGGGGTTGCGAAGGTCTAATGCCCACAAGGCGTTCGTGGAAAGGCCCAAATGAACGTGATTATGTAGTTTGTGACCACCTATGCGTGTGAAGTCTGAGTAACCGCATTGCATCACATATTTTAGCTGGGCTATGCTAATGTGTTTCCGTTTTGCAGGTATCATAGCTCCACGAAGGAAACGACAAGCCACAGGGGCCTCATCGAGCAGCCAGGCTGGTTCAGCTAGGTCACGAGGGGCTGTACCTGCACGTTCCTTTGATGGTACAAAATTTGTTTCGGCCAAGGCTCAGGACCGCTTTGCGGAAAGGGCTCGTAGAAAGCCAATTACGGAGAGGGTTATTCACGTCGGCTGGCTCCAGCACCACTGCCCGCACATGTACAATGAGTTGGTGAGGCGAGGGTTGCAAACCTTCATCAATGAGCCCGGTGAGGGAAATGCAATGGTTGTGCAGGAGTTCTATGCCAATGTACCGGAGCATGTCAATGGAGTAGTCACGGTGCGCCGAAGGGCGGTGAATGCTTCTGTTGAGGCAATACAGACGGCCTACCAGGTGCCTCCACCTCCGGATACTGGTGATTACTTCTATGAGTACGGCCGCCACCCAATGAACAACGGAAAATGGGCGCGATTTTTTGAGACAATTTGTGTGCCTGGGAAAGAAGTGGTCTGGATGGACTATGGGGAGAAGTTCCACTCCTCAGTACTCACCTTTGAAGGGAAGTGCTGGTTGGACCTCATAAACAACCGCTTGATTCCGTCTCACAATACTACAGAGGTAAATGGGCCCCGAGCTGCCTTGATTTGGTGCTTTGTAAATGGTTATGACTTTGATGTGGCCAAAGTGATGCATGAAGAGATATTCGTCCGAAGTCAAGTCAAAAGGTATTGATTCTTTTTCCCCTCTTTAGTGACGCAACTATGCAGGGATGCTCGGGTACCCGAAAATCTAGCTGTGGATGGGTTGGTAAGAAAGGAGGGCAAGTTTCGTACTGATAAGGTGACCACGGGCAAGGAGCCGAAAGTAGTAGAGGCAGCAGGGAGTAGTAGCTCTGATGATTCTGATGATGAGGAGGATGCTGCGGAGAACGTGGAGGCCGCACCACAGGCTCGGGAGCAAGGTGTAGCAGCTGCAGGACCATCTGGGACTGCGCCATCTTCAGGAGCTACCTGGGTCCCGTTTCACTGCTTTGGAGCTAGAGATGGCTGGTTTGCGAGCATCCATGACTGATTTGGGCACCCGAGTAGATGCGGTAGCTGACCGAAAAGTGAAGTGGGAAAAGAAATTCATGGGCTGGCTGCGAGCTTTGGGTCGTGCGTGCAACGTCAACCCAGACACTGTCTCCAACCAGGAGTGACACTTCAGGGAAGTTCCTTCACCTCACTGCTCTTTCAAATTTTAAGNCAACCACTCAGTACTGTATATGGCCCATACGGCCCAGGGAAATCCATCTCGGAACATATACAACACTGACTATAAGTCGCCCAATACCGAGGATAAAGGGTAATCCAACCCTGTGGAGAAATCCATCTCCAGGTATCCTGTACTTCGGACAAATCCATGCCCAGGGAAATCCATCCCTCAATGATGTATAAATGCTCAACCACCCGGCAACGTATATGGCCCATACGGCCCAGGGAAATCCATCCCGAAACATACTCAAAATGACTAGACATCACTCGGTACCGAGGTAAAAGGGAAATCCATCCCTGTGGAGAAATCCATCTCCATATATCAATACTTCGGACAAATCCATGTCCAGGGAAATCCATCCCTCAATAATATCATCCGCGCTCACTAGGGGTGTGCAGACTCCGGAGGGGCTCCTACAGCCCAAGCGCTATAATCCGCAGGGACAACTCACATGCTATAACATCAATATCAGAATTCGCACGGACAACTCACGTGCAACACGGACAACTCACGTGCCATAGTCTCGACATCTCACAATCAGGCCCTTGGCCTCACTCAGTTATCAATCTCTCCAGTCTCACTCACGGGCTCACAATGTCATGAAAAATGACCCGGAACAATGATATGATGTATCAATAAGTAACAATTGAGACTAAGATATGATATGAATGCATGAATATGACTGAGTACGAAATATCAATGAATTCAATGAGATGACAGCAAGAAACGACCACTATGGGTCCCAACAATAATAGCATAAAGCCTAAGCATGATATCTAGCATGATTTGACAACTCAGATACTTAATCACATGGTGAAAATACAAATATCAACAAGAATAGGGTCACTATTTAGTGCCCTGGGAACAACAGAGTCCCAATTCACAGGGTGCGCGCCCACACGCCCGTCACCTAGCATGTGCATCACCTCAACACCAATCACATAGCACATAATTCGGGATTTCATACCCTCAGCACTATGTTTAAAAGAGTTATTTATCTTAAACCAGCCAATTCCATCGCCGAGCAAGCCTAGCGATGCTCCAAGAATGCCATCACGCGCGTAGCGACCTCCGAACAGCTCAACACTAGCCAAAACAACTCAAATATTGATAAATATTGAATCCGAAGTCAAATCCCAAATCCGGCCCAAAAACACACCTGGGCCCACGCCTCGAAACTCGATAAAACTCACAAAATCCGACAACCCATTCAATTACGAGTCCAACAATACTAGTTTCACTCAAATCCGACTCCAAATCGGTGTTCAAAACTCAAAAATTCATATTATGAAACTTTAGGCCAAAACCCCCAATTTCCTCTTTCAATTCACCAACCAAAAGCTAAAATCGAAAATAGATTCATGAAATATAACCTAGACCGAGTGTAGAACACTTACCTCAATCCTTGTGATGAAAATTGCTCAGGCCCCAATCCGCACTTGGAAATGTTAAAATGAAGCCAAAATCACGAACCCTTGTATTTAACATTCTGTCCAGCATTTCCGCATCTGCGGACACATTAGCCGCTTCTACGACAAATTCTCCGCTTCTGCGGAACCCACTTAAATACGCATCTCCACACATGCGCTCCTTATCCGCTTCTGCGACCTCACATGTGTGGAAAAGACCTCGCACCTGCGGTCTTCCCCAATCCAACACACATTCGCACATGCGTCCTTCCCACCGCAACTGCAGCGCCGCACCTACGGTAATAGCCTCGCAGGTGCGATTACACCAGCAACAAACCAACTTCAGCAATGAGCCAAACTTCAAACTTGATCCGATAACCACCCGAAACACACCCGAGTCCCTCGGGACCTGAACCAAACATGCCAAAAAGTCATATAACTCCATACGAACTTAGTCGAACCTTCGAATCACTCAAAGCAACATTAAAACAATGAATGACACCTCAATTCGGAATCATTGAACTTTGAAACTTCAACTTCCACAACCGATGCCGAAACCTAACAAATCAAGTCCGATTGACCTCAAATTTTGCACATAAGTCACATATGACATTATAGACCTGCTCCAACTTCTGAAATCGGAATCCGACCCCGATATTAAAAGTCCACTCCCGGTCAAACTTTCCAAAATTCCAACTTTCGCCATTTCAAGCCAAATTCTACCACGGACCTCCAAATCACGATCCGGACGCACTCCTAAGTACAAAATCACCCAATGGAGCTAATGGAACCATCAGAAATCTTTCCGAGGTCAAATACTAAAAAGTCAAAAGTTGGTCAAACCTTTCAAATTTAAAGCTTCAAGTTGAGAATTATCCTTCCAAATCGATTCTGGATAACCTGTAAACCTAAACCGACGATTCACATAAGTCATAATACATCATACGGAGCTACTCATGCCCTTAAACAACCGAACGAAGTGAAAATGCTCAAAACGACCGGTCGGGTCGTTACATCCTCCCCCACTTAAACATACGTTTGTCCTCGAACGTGCCAAGAGTTGTTCCAAACGCCATCGAATCGCCGTGTAACCTCACCATGCATATACCCAGGGGTGATCCCACATCACCCTATCCCATATAAGTCCGATAACACAACATGACTAAAATTTCTTAATCCAACCTAGCCCATAAGCCTTAGAATCCAATTTCCACATCCGAAATTTTCTATAAGGCTAGAATCTCGCATCTTCACACTATATAAGTCTGAACAAGTTGTGATAAGCCATAGTCATAACCCAAGATAAAATCACATGATATACCACATAACTCAAACATTTATAGCGATAATTTCTAATCACAGTCGCTGCTCGAAACAACCCAATACCGGTAATAAACCTCTTATCAAACAAAGCCTCATTCTAACACCTGCATATACTGCCAATGATGAAAGAAACACGCCAAAATTCATAACCATTCATCAGACCAACAAGTTGTGGAACTTGATAATAGGCTAAATCTAGGTAATTTGGCGATTGTTTATGCTCCCGCTTAGTTAAATTCCAATGTCATAATATGGTTAATTGATGAAAAATAGGCTCTAATTATGAATTATATACATTGCAGGATGAGGAGCCTACGTGATGCCTTAAAGTTGTGATTGGAACTATTTTGGAGCAAGAAAGACCCTTCGGAGATGAGTACACTTGAAGACGAGAAAAAAGAAGTGAGGAAACAAAGTGCTGGGCTAGCGCGCCCAGATGCGCGCCCGCGCTAATTTTAGCGCATTCAAAATAGTACGTTGTCCAACTACCCGGTCAGATGCGCGCTCAGGTGCGCGACCGCGCTAGTCCAAGTTCCGGAAAGTGTTTGTCAGGGGTATAATTGGAAATCTAGAGGAAACCCCACTTAATTTATATAAAGTCAAGCTCGCCCAAGGATTAACTATCAAGGTTTTCATAGTCTAGTGAAGGAATAGAGAAGCAAGAGGCAAGGCAGAGATTTTGATCATCAAGTTCTTCTTTTCTTCCCTTGGTTTTTGCTAATTATGATGAAATTGAACCTTATTGTGATGAACACTAGTATGAGTGGCTAAACACCCATTGTTCTGGGGTTGTGATTTAGCCATGAATATTGTTGTTTGATATTAGCTTGACCTTGATTATAATTCACCAATATATGGTTGTTTCTTCAATTCTGTGTTTAATTGCTTAATTGTCTGGCCAACAGTTAGGTTCTATTTACTATCTATGCTATGCTTGGGAAAGCCATGTTTAGATTAGAGAAGAATTGAAAAGAGCATGATCTTAACCCTTAGGGGGAGCGGATTTGTGGTTAGGATAGGAATATACCTAGTCACCGTGCTTAATTAAATATCGTAATCTTAATGCGTTCTTAATAGATTGATTTCATAAGAATATAGGCGTTAATCTATTGAGAATAGGTGAGTAGTACTTCGGGAGAAGGCTATGAGAGCATTTATCGATTAATTAGCAACCATGAGTGAATTATATGAAAGGGAGAGTTAATTAGAACACAATGCGAATGGTGAATCGATCACAACCCTGGAATACTTATCTCTACTTAATACACAACAATCAATTCTTTACTTGATAATTTAGTTATTACATAGAATTGTAGTATAATATAATCACATTATTGGACTTTGATTTTAGCTGGATTGAATAACAATTTTAGTAATTACGTGAGTAGTTTACACAAGTCTCTGTGGGTTCGACACTCAACTTATCATTATATTACTTGTCGACCACATATACTTGCGTGTGCGTTTGAAAGCAACACTGTGCAACATCACGATGCTGGTGTTGCATAAATCCTCAAGAAGAAACTATAGCTCATGTATTCTTTCAATCACCTGCTGATAAAAAAACATGGAGTTATTTTTTCGCACATGCTGCTTTATCGTTAGAGGGATTGAATTTATCCCAAGCAGTGGTTTGAAGCTAGACAGCACAGGTAATTCCTAGACTTAAACCAATCTTTCAAGCACTGCCTTCTATTATATTGTGGGAATTATGGAAGAGGAGAAATTGTTATAAATTTGGAGATGTAGTAACAGTTTGCAGGGTTATCTATCAAGTTAATGCCACAATACAATCACTTGTTAAGGTAAGGAAGCCACGGATCAAAAATGTACCTCACAAATGGCCGGATATATTGAATATGATGGAACAGTACACACATAATCTGAAGATTACTAAGGTAGTATGGGAATTGTCTAATGAAGGGTGGATAAAAATTAACGCAGATGGGGCTGCGAGAGGGAACCCAGGCAGGAGTTCGATAGGTTATTGTCTTAGAGATGAAGTAGGGGATGTTATTTATGCATATGGACAGGAGATTGATTAAACCACAAACACAGAAGCAGAGGCAGTAGCTATTTTACATGCACTCAGGTATTGTAAAGTTCATAATCTACTTCAGATTTGGGTGCAAACTGATTCTATGTTGTTGCTGAATGTCGTTGAAGGAATATGGAGTGTTCCATGGGGCATTGTTGAGTATGTGGAGGAAATAAGAACTTTGTTACAGGAGTGCAATGCTACCATAACACACACATTTTGTGAAGGCAATAAACTTGCAGACCATTTAGCAAATTATGCTCTTGATGTGGGTCATATTGAATGTCACTCTTTTGCTGAACTGGACAGCGTAGGGAGAAGGATTGTGAACGATGATAAACGACAATGTCCATACTTAAGGATAAGAGTTGCAAGGAATTGAAAAGGGAGAAGCAGATAATCACAATGGAGGGGGAGATAACCATACATGACTTCCTTGTTCAACTTATTATGGAGGAAAACATGGTGGGATTTGTCTATACTAACGTTGTGTTTTGTTTTGCAGGGAAAGATAATGTACTCATGTCTTACTATCGTTTACAAATTCATTGGGTGGTATTAGCACTTGTGGCTCATTCCCATGAAGGAGTAAGGATGGTAGGCACAAGTATGGAATTAGGGGTCAAAGGGACAAACTCAACAATTAGCTATGTACACTGCCCTATTATACTGGACATGGCATGGGCTGAATATGGAAATTTCATGACAGACATATGGAGAGCTATAATGAGGGCATATGTACTGCTGTATGGTGGTGTAATTGCCCAGGAAAAGAATTGCCTCAACAAGCATGATCATCATCCTCGAATCTTAAGGGAGAAGAGGGTGTTGATTACTTTTTTTACTATGTGTTCTTTTTTGCAGGAGCAGCTACTGTGTCCATGCCTTATCTCTTGAATAACCTTCAATTGGTGGTATTAGTACTTGGTACTCATTCCATTGGAGGGGAAGCAAGAATAGGCACAAGCATGGAAGCATGGATGGCAAACAAGAGACTAGGGACTGGATTTTCTAATGATACCTTTAGCTTCAGAAGGTCTGTTCTCATCGTAAACCACCCTAGTACTCTATTTATCAAGATAATAACCAGTAAATTAAGGAGCCATACAACAACTGGAAGGACAAGGCTATATGCTGCCCAACTTTCCTCAATAACGCACAAGGTCAGCTATATTATTTTGAGAGGAAACAAGGCCATTATGGAATCATTATGGAATAATATCCTAATGTGTTTCATAAATGGTATGCTACATGATACAATTCAAGATGAGATTGCAAAGGTACAGGTGGGAAGGCAACAACACTAATGAGAAACGCTACTGTCCTCGACATCACAATTGAGATAGAGTATGTTGTTAAAATTATAATAAACTTGTTTCCATTAGTTCACATTTATATTAAATATGTTTAGATTAGTTCATATTAGTATGAGATGTATGAACAAGTGTAGACTAATGTGAACTTCATTATATGTATGAACTAGTGTAGACTAATGTGAACTTCATTATGAGATGTATGAACTAGTGTAGACTAATGTGAATTTAGTTAGTGTGTTTACATGAAGTTTAGGCTAGATACATGTAGGAGTTCTACTATAAATACCCATGTATGCTAGCCATTTGGAAAAAGTCAAGTTGAATGAAAAATATCATTTCTTCTCCATTCTTAAAGTGAGTTGTGAGTGTTTGAGTGTTTTGTTGTCTTGCTCTCCCAAATTTTTTTTCCAACATATGTTATCAGAGCCGGTGTGGTTGAAGACAACAAACTTGGAGAAAAGATGACGAATTCTAACGGAACACCATTCCAAGTTCCTATGCTTACAAAAGAGAACTATGGAAATTGGTGTATTCGAATGAAGGCCTTGCTTGGTGCCTATGATGTTTGGGAACCAGTAGAGTCCGGTGTTGATGAAGCAGAAGATGTCGTTGCCTCAAAGAAGAAGGATCAAAAGGCACTCACTCTCATCCATCAAGGTTTGGATGACAAGATGTTCGAGAAGGTTGCAAATGCAACAACCTCCAAGGAAGCATGGGATATTCTTCAAACTTCTTATAAAGGTTTGGACAAAGTGAAAAAAGTTCGCCTCCAAACCTTAAGAGGAGAGTTTGAATCATTGCATATGAAGGAAAATGAACATGTTGTGGATTATATTTCGAGAATTTTGGCTATTGTCAATCAAATGAAAAGATATGGTGAAGAGTTGAAAGACGATAGGGTCGTGGCAAAAATACTACGATCCTTAATTTCAAAATTTGATTTTATTGTTGTTGCCATTGAAGAGTCCAAAGACTTGGACACCATGACCATAGACGAGCTTTCGAGTTCCTTGCAAGCACATGAAGAGAAGTTGAAGAAACCGAAAGAAGAATCGGTTGAACAAGCGTTGCAAGCAAAATTTTCTTTCAAAGAGAAAGATGAAAGGCGTGGCTCGCAACAAAGAGGCCGTGGAAATGGAAGAGGTCGTGGTAGAGGTGGAAGAGGAGGTAGTCAACCACCTTCAAGTAGAGAAAATAAAGGCCAAGACTTTAATTCAAGAAGAGGTCGTGGAAGAGGGAAAGGATGGAGGCAAAATCAAGGAAGGTATGACAAATCAAATATTGAATGTTATACTTGTCATAAATTTGGTCATTTTTCTTGGGAATGTAAAGATAACTTTGAAGAGAAAAATAATTTCGTGGAGAGCAAAAATGAAGATGAAGATGCCACCTTGCGTCTCGCATGCAAAGGAGAAGAAAGTGCCGAGAAGCACCGATGGTACCTTGATTCCGGTGCAAGTAGCCATATTTGTGGAAAGAAGGATTTATTTGTGGAACTTGAAGAGTTGAATCGTGGCACAATCACTTTTGGAGATTCTTCACGTGTTAAAATCAAAGGAAAAGGTACGATTTTAATTCGCTTGAAGGATGGAAGTCATCAATTAATTTCTAATGTTTTATATGTGCCGGAGATGAAAAGTAACATTTTGAGTTTGGGACAACTTTTGGAGGAAAATTATGACATTCATTTGGATAAAAAGTTGTTTATGAGAGATGAAAAAGGGAGATTATTAGCTAAAGTTCCTATGGCTAATAATAAAATGTTCATTTTAAATCTTCAAAATGATGCTCCAAGATGCTTACTTTCATGTGCCAAAGACTCCTCTTGGCTTTGGCATATGAGATTTGGTCACTTGAATTTTGATAGCTTAAGGTTGATGGATAAAGAAAACATGGTGAATGGATTGCCAAGTATTAATCATCCCAACCAATTTTGCGAAGGATGTATCTTTGGAAAGCAAGCTAGAAAAAGCTTTCCTAAAGAGTCTTTGACAAGAGCAAGATGCCCTTTGGAGTTAATTCACATGGATGTTTGCGGACCTATCAAGCCATCTTCACTTGGTAAAAGTAATTATTTTTTACTTTTCATTGATGATTATTCTACAAAAACTTGGGTTTATTTTTTAAAGGCAAAATCAGAGGTGTTTGAAACCTTTAAAAAATTCAAGAGGATGGTGGAGAAACAAAGTGGCTATCAAATTAAGTCACTTCGGTCGGACAATGGTGGAGAATTCACTTCAAATGAATTCAAAGTTTTTTGTGAGAAAAATGGAGTTCGCCATTTTTTAACCGTGCCAAGATCACCACAACAAAATGGCGTTGTGGAAAGAAAGAACCGGACCATTCTTAACATGGTGAGGAGTATGTTGAAGAGCAAAAATATGCCAAAGGAATTTTGGGCTGAAGCTGTTGCTTGTGCGGTATACTTACTAAATCGTTGCCACACAAAACGTGTTCATGGAAAAACACCTCAAGAGGCATGGAGTGGTTTCAAGCCAAAAGTTTCTCACTTGCGAGTTTTCGGAAGCATTGCATATGCACATATACATGATGAAAAGAGGACCAAGCTCGATGACAAAAGTGAGAGGTATGTTTTTATTGGTTATGATCAAAATTCTAAAGGTTATAAATTGTATAATCCCAAAAATGGCAAGGTCACTTTGAGTAGAGATGTTGAGTTTGATGAAGATAGTGCTTGGGATTGGAAGACTAAAGAGCAAGATTACTCTTTTAGTCCATTATTTGATGATGATGAAGAAGATGTGGAGCAACCTATCTCACCACTATCAACACCTCCGCCACAAAATCAAGAAGTGGAGGAATCAAGTTCAAGTTCAAGTGAAGCACCTCACAAGAGTAGAAGTCTCCGTGACTTGTATGAAAACACGGAAGTGGTAAGAAATGATTTATATGATTTTACTCATTTTTGTTTATTGGTGGATAGTGAGCCTATAAGCTTTGAGGATGCATTCCAAAATTCCAAATGGAGAGATGCCATGGATGAAGAAATCAAGGCAATAAAAAAGAATGAAACATGGGAGTTGGTCACACTTCCAAAAGGAAAAAGCACCATTGGAGTCAAATGGGTGTACAAGCTAAAGAAGAATTCCAAGGGTGAAGTAGAAAAGTACAAAGCAAGATTAGTAGCTAAAGGATACAAGCAAAAAGCCGGTATTGACTATGAAGAGGTATTTGCACCGGTTGCTCGTTTGGAAACAATTCGCTTTGTCATTGCCTTGGCCGCCCAAAATCAATGGAAAATCCATCAAATGGATGTGAAGTCAGCTTTTTTGAATGGCGTATTGGAGGAAGAAGTCTACATTGATCAACCTTTGGGCTATAAGGTTGAAGGACAAGAAAATAAAGTCTTGAAATTGAAAAAGGCTTTATATGGGTTGAAGCAAGCTCCGCGGGCTTGGAATAGTAGAATTGATAAATATTTTCAAGCAAATGATTTTTCAAAATGTCCACATGAACATGCACTTTATGTAAAAATTGCTAAAAATGGTGACATTTTACTTGTTTGCTTGTATGTAGATGACTTGATTTTTACAGGAAATAATCCTAAGATGTTTGAAGAATTCAAGGAAGCAATGGCTAGAGAATTTGAGATGACGGACATTGGATTAATGTCCTACTATCTTGGCATTCAAGTGCAACAAAGGAAGGATGGGATTTTTATTTCTCAAGGAGAATATGCAAAGGAAATTCTCAAGAAGTTCGAGATGGATAATTGCAATCCCGTGAGCACCCCCGTTGAATGTGGAGTTAAAATATCCAAGCATGGAGATGGAGAAAATGTAAATCCCACATTTTTCAAGAGTCTTGTTGGAAGCTTAAAGTACTTGACATGCACAAGGCCGGATATTCTTTATGGTGTTGGACTTGTGAGCCGCTTTATGGAAGCTCCTACTACCTCCCATTTAAAGGTAGCAAAAAGAATACTTCGGTACATCAAAGATACACTTGATCATGGAATTCTTTATTCATCTTCTAAGGATTCTAAGTTTGTGGGATATTGTGATAGTGATTGGGCTGGTGATATTGATGATCGTAAAAGTACTACTGGGTTTGTTTTCTTTCTTGGAAATTCTGCATTTACATGGAATTCTAAAAAACAACCAATTGTTACTTTGTCAACTTGTGAGGCGGAGTATGTTGCAGCTTGCTCATGTGTTTGTCATGCAATTTGGTTAAGAAGTTTGTTGGAGGAACTTCACCAACCACAAAAGGATGCCACAATGATTTTTGTTGACAACAAGTCGGCTATCGAGTTAGCCAAAAATCCTGTATTTCATGAAAGGAGCAAGCATATAGATACAAGGTATCACTTTATTAGAGATTGTATATCTAATAAAGTTTTGGAGCTTGAGCATGTGAAGTCGCAAGATCAAATTGCGGATATTTTCACCAAGCCATTAAAGATTGAAGTTTTTCAAAAGCTAAGGATGGCGCTTGGAGTGATGAAACAAGTTTAAGGGGGGATGTTAAAATTATAATAAACTTGTTTCCATTAGTTCACATTTATATTAAATATGTTTAGATTAGTTCATATTAGTATGAGATGTATGAACAAGTGTAGACTAATGTGAACTTCATTATATGTATGAACTAGTGTAGACTAATGTGAACTTCATTATGAGATGTATGAACTAGTGTAGACTAATGTGAATTTAGTTAGTGTGTTTACATGAAGTTTAGGCTAGATACATGTAGGAGTTCTACTATAAATACCCATGTATGCTAGCCATTTGGAAAAAGTCAAGTTGAATGAAAAATATCATTTTTTCTCCATTCTTAAAGTGAGTTGTGAGTGTTTGAGTGTTTTGTTGTCTTGCTCTCCCAAATTTTTTTTCCAACATATGTTACATATAGATCAGGAACATTTTGTGGAAGATATACAGGGGGAATGAAGAATTTTTGCAGCAGTAACAGTACAATGCACTACATTTGTGCATTACTTCAAGAGAATTCACAAGAAAAGACAAGGATAACAAGGGCACAACCCAGACAAACAATACACTGCCTATCATGGGCAGTCTCGATCAAATGGGTTAAATCACAACCAAAGCATGATGTTTGGATATTGAAGAGTGCACTTAAGACAAGGACTAAGCTAAAGAAAGGCTGCAACGTGTGGACATTTATTACAATTGGCAATATTGGAAGCTGGATTTTCTTATTCTTAAGGAAACAGATTCATGGACAAGATTTGGATTACATTGCAAATGCAGAATATGGCTACTTTTATATTTGGCTAGTGTTTATAAGCTTTAGGAAATTTTAGATTTATGTTACATCAATATGTAATATCAGTTTTGGACCTCAAAATCCCAAAACTGATAATAGGACCTATATTGTAGACATATCTTATTATCCTACTCATGGTAGGACAACATACTACTCTGTTTTATTTATTTATTTATTATATATATAAAAACTAGCACTAGGCACCTCGCCTAGTGGATTTGCTTAAAAAAAAACCCCTAAACCCAAAAAAAAAGCTCTCTCCTCTCCAAACGCTCTCTCCTCTCTCTACTTTCTCTCTCTAGCGTGCATGCTCGTTTAGGGCAACCATGGCTGCCACGAGCTCTCCCCAGCCTGTGGCTGCGGGAGAGACAAACCAAAACATCTTAGAAACACGTCCAAATAACAGTAATAAACAGTCATATGCAACACAGCTGGTGGGAAAGCAATCTGCCGCAAAAGCTTCCAAGTTGGAACTATGTCCTGTCACGTTTGAGCATGGTATACCAACTGTTGAATTCACTATAGAGGAAGTGAATGCATTAACCATGGAATTAGGTCTTCATCAAGCAGTAATACTTAAATTTTCGTATGGCAAAGCTGTTCTTCAGGAGTTGCGCCAGATTATTTCGAAACAATTTGATGGTAAGGGCTACTGTAATGTCGGACAATTGGAATATCTACATATTCTGGTAAGGTTTGATTTGTTTGAGTATTTTGTTCAAGTTTTATCAAGATCCACAGGATATGTTAAGTCGAAGGGAGATGAGTTCTTCTTTAGATCGTTTCCTTGGACAATAGGATTTAATCCGTGAGAAGAAACTTCGAAGGCAGTTGTTTGGATCTCCTTACCTGAGTTACCTGCAAATTTCTTTGCAAAGAAGTCTCTAATGTCCATAGCATCTGCAGTGGGAAAGCCATTAGCTGTGGACAAAGCGACTCAAGATCGAACTCGACCAAGCACGGCTAGGGTTAAGGTGTTGTTAGACCTATTGGACAAACATCCTAAGAGAATTAGGATTCATATTGGGGATACGAAATCTGGGAAGCTAGTTGAATATTATCAAGAAACTGTTTATGATAATCTCCCAAAATATTGCACCTGTTGCAACCATCAAGGACATGATGAAAAAAAATGTCGCTGGAGGATCGAGGGAAGTAAGGATGCTGCTGCTGGTGTGGATGCAAGTATGAAAAATCATGCAAAAACAAAGGTGATGATAGAGGAAGTAACAGGGGCTGCATCTCAGGATGGTCATGGTGTGGTTGAAGCAGATGGTCCAATTACTGAAAAACATCATGGTGATGCAAGGGAATATTTGAACAAAAAAAGAGCTGGACAATTGGCTAAGGTTTTATCCGAAAAAGATGGTAAGCAAGGAGGTGAAGAAGCAAAAGAAACAGTAGTTAGTCAACAGGTCTTGCAAATTGAAAGAGGAAAACAAAGAGTTAATGAGAATAATGAGAATGTGATGAATCGAGTAATTGGAGAAAATACTATAGGTGATGGTTCAAAACTTGATAAAGGACCAACTAAACTTCCAAGAGATGTTCCTGCTAGCATAGCTTTAGCAAGGCTGTCTAATGTAGTTAATCCAATTGTACAGGCCTATGATAAGCTGGCTAGTGCAGCAGCTATAATGTCATCTAGTGGAGTTTTAAAGAGTGCTGCTGAGTGTACTTGGGAAATTGGAACCTCTAAGAAAAATCAAAGTGGTGCTGCAGCTGTCCAAACTAGTGAGGTCAAGGAGAGTTTTGGTGAGAAGCTAGACTTGACTCAACAAGTGAAGGATGCTAACAATTCACAGGTTGGGAAAGGTATAATAGATAGGATAGCTGGAGATCAACAAAAAACTGCAGGAGATCAAAAAAAATGCAGAGTACATCCTAACAAAGAAGCTTCTGCCCAGTTTTATAGGGAGGAAAACATGGGTAGTAAGAGCTTATTGATGGAAAATAAAGCTGGTAGTGTTATAAAGGAAGTTAAGGGAGGTGACAGGAACAAAAAGGAAGGAGTTTGAAATGGGGTAACACCAAGAAAATCCCCCACAAAGAAACAGGTTTCACCAAAATAACAGAAAGAAGGTGTTCGACCAAATGTCTGTAACGTGGGTTCAAGCTCAAATAGTTTCGAGGTTCTTGCTGATGTTGGTGATGCTGAAGCTGATGCACCATCTTTAAAGGATAATTTGATGTCCAAACAAATAGTTCCAATGCTCAGCAATGAACAAGGAGGGCAAGGCAGTCAAGAGTTGATGGAAAATTTGGGCGTTCAACGAAATGATTGACAGAACAAGTTGAGCAATGAACTAATAGGCATACAAGCTCATAGTTCCAATGTACCAACACTGCATTTTTCAAATCCTCAGGTTGAACAAATCATTAAAGACACTCAGAATAAAATGATGAGGAACTCTACAATGGTTAAACAACCGTTAGTCACATTGAACACCTCTGTATTTGAGGTTACTTCTCAGTCAGTAGAGTCTATTGGAGAGTTCGAAGGGGAATCTGGGCAACTGATCCTATCAACAGGAAACAATAATGAGGTTATCCAAGCAAATTTGAGGGGAATGGCTATTAAATCTAAGTTATGGCAGGATCAACGTGAGGAGGATGACGAAGAGGATTGGGGTGATGGTTTTGCTGGATATTCGTCTGAAGAAGCTGATAAGGAGTGTGATCAGGAGAGTGCAGGTGAAGATTTAGATGCAATAGCAAAGCCAAATGTTGCAAAGACACCAGTAGCAAGCCCCAAGAGTACACTGAACCTTCATGCTCCAGAATTTATCCCAAAAAATTCTACAACTGCTACCATGCCAAATGCAGTGACTGGAATATTGGGTCACAATGCTTCGACCTCCACCATGTAGATAGTTACAGGGGAAAATACACATCAAAAGATAGCAACACCTACAATGAAGGTGCAGCAGCAACAACAAGCCAAAACACCTTAGTTGCTACTGCCTATGATGATCGAACAACAGCAACCAATTTTAAAATCTGGACAACAACAACTTGGGACAACCACTGGGCAGCAACAATTTGGGACAACCACTCCAGGTATTTCAGTAGAGGAAAGAAAGCTTCTTGATGCAATGGTAAGTTCCAATCCTTTAAATTCAGCAAATCATACTGGTGCTAGCACTGATCGTGCAAGTAGAAGCAGGAATAAGTTGCAAGTCGTAGCACAACAACAACAAAAGGAACTATTGGCAAATTCTAAGGATGGAAATACTTTGGTAACACAAAGTGTTGGTCAAGAACTACCAAATCTGGTGATTGCAAGTAGAGAAATATATGCATAAGGGGAGGAAGAGGACATTTTAAATCAAAGCCGGGCAGAGGCAGCAAAGAAATGTGATTTATCACCTATGCATAGCGGCAAAAGGAAGAAGTCACATAGAAGAGAAAAAAGTTGGGATGGCAGAGTGAATGAAGATGCAAATGTAAGGCAACATCCAATGCGAGTTGCCAAACAAAAGCAAGTTACCCAAACTACATCTACAAAGTCCAATCGTTCGAAGAAAAAAGCATGAATTTTGAAGACATTTTGAAAAGAGTTGTGGATGAAGACAAGCGCATACAAATTGAAGATTTTACAAGATTAGAGAAAAGAGAGCAACATGGTTGTTTCTTCATCTTTTTGTTTTATCATCACATTAGTATAGTTCTATGTAATATCATCACAGGGTATGTTATAAACTCTGTGATGATCATAGAATATTTAGTTTTAGCTAGTTCCTTCTTTTTACATGCTTGCTAGTAGGTGAGGCTTTTTTATTTGCCTCAATAGGACTAGTAAGGTAAGGTTTAGCCTAGTCTGTGTTGCACTGGTCCTATGCCTTTGGAAAGATATCCAAATGGCCATGAGATTATATGCCCTCGTGAGACTTTGCCGGCAGCTATACCAGGATTCCTCTACATGAGGTTGCATATGGGCATTGTGAGGCGCAGAGGAGTGATTATATGGCCAAGGCATAGAGGCAACACTACTAGTGCTATTGTCCCCCTTATTTGTACTCGTCCTATGTGGTTCTTTTTCTTTCTTAGTATTAATAAAACTATCCCTAGGCACCTGCCTAGTGGATTTTCTTAAAAAAAACCCAAACCCCGAAGGAGGAGTTGTGTTGTCACCAAATGATAATTGGTGTTGTCCTTCATGGAAAAGAACATGGTGTTGTGCTAAACCTAAGGAGGAGTCACTAGTCCACCTTTTCTTCACATCTAAGGCTGCTACAACTATATGGAAGTCTTTCTTAACAAGGGCAGGAATCGCAATGAATGAATTGTCTTTGCATCAGGCTATCACCAAATGTTGGACTGCACCAGTTGTATCCAGATTGAAGCCAACTATGCAAGCCTTACCTGCTTGTATTGTATGGGAACTTTGGAAGAGAAGGAATAGTTTGAAGTATGGGGAAGCAGTCTCAGTAAGCAGGGTTATATATTAGGTATCTTCTACTCTACAGGCTCTAGTTCAACTGAAAAAACCTGGCTTACATGTACCTCACAAATGGCTGGATCTACTGAAAATGATGGAGCAATATACACCCCGATTGAAATATGATAAGGTACTTTGGGAATTCCCTGTAGAAGGGTGGATTAAAGTTAATACTGATGGAGCAAGTAAAGGGAACCCAGGGCGAAGTTCTATAGGTTTCTGCATAAGGGATGAGGTAGGTGATTTGAAATATGCATAAGGAAGAGAAATTACTAAAGGAACCAATAATGAAGCAGAGGCAGTAACAATTTTGGAAGCTTTGAAGATGTGTAAAATATTGAACTACTATCAGATATGGCTGCAGACGGATTCAATGGTACTGAAGAACATTATTGAGGGATCATGGAAGCCACCCTGGTGCATTGATGAACATGTGGAGGAGATACTAAGATTAAAGGAAGAAAGCAACATCAGGGTAACACACATATTTAGAGAGGGCAACTGTTTAGCAGACCACCTTGCTAATTATGCTCTAGATGAAGGAAACATTGAGTGCTATGGTTTTTGAGACCTAGACTCAATAGGAAGGAAGATTGTCAATGAAGACAAGATGCAATGCCCCCATATAAGAGTGAAAATTGCAAGGAATTAGGAGGGAAGGGGGATCAAGTCTATTATCATACTCAAATCAGTTTTGAGGAGAGTATGGTAATCTTGGTTTTCACTAACTTTGTGTTTTGTTTTGCAGGTACTATTTATATGCTAATGTCCTATTCTTTAGGAGAATCCCAAGTGGTGGTATTAATGCTTGGCATTCATTCCACTGGGAGGACACTACAGTTAGGCATTAGCATACGAGCTATTTTCAGTCTAATGCAGGCAGTCATTAGACAAGGCTTGACTACCAAAAATGCTACACTCACATTTATAATGGAACTGAATAACTGGAGGCTGCCCAGAAAGTCTAAGAGAATTGGGCAACAGGAATTTAAAGATGCAGCAAAATGGAGTCATTCCATTCAGTAGTATTATAGACAAATTGAAGCAAGCATGCCCAGAAAACTTAAGAGAACTGTACACCAGGTGAAAGTATGCTGGAGAGATAATCTAATAGAGGGACTAGGAGAATGGAGGGAAACATATAGGGTTACAGGGAGTCGGACAGATATTGATGTAGAGAAATGTGTCATGAGGTGTCAAGAGAGAGCAATAAGAATGGAAAAGAAGGAGGAGGAACAGGAAGAAATATGCAGAAGAATCGATATAAAGCATGTCACTCTGCTGCACACTATATGCAGCTATAGGAGGTTTAGGAAAAGCATAAAGTCAAAGGTGGACATGTTGCCCAGAAAGTCTAAGCGAATTGGGCAATATTGGCCAAGTGATAGAGGAGAAAGGAGTGTAATCTCATTGGATATAGGGAATCAGGCAATGAAGGGTGTAACACAACAAGGCAGTAATATAGGGGAGATAAAATATGGGAGCAAAAATCACCATGTCATTAAGGCAGGAATTTTCAATGAGAGGCTAGTGAAGGAATGGAAGTGGCAAATCTGGTATAGGGGAGAGGTAAGTGTGAGTTGGAGAGTCAGGGAGATGAAGCAATGGGATGGGAAAGTTGTGGGGAATGTGACTATCAAGCAGGATCAACACTCCCAAATCCACTTGGAGGAGAGGGTGTTGGTCAATTTTTTCACTAACCTCGTGTTCTTTTTTGCATGATATGTTAATGTACTCATGCCATGCCATTTAATACGACTTCTGTGGGTGGTATTAATGCTTTGTACTCATTCCCTTGAAGAAGGAACGATGGCAAGCACAAGCATGAGAGGGCAATTTTGGACAGCTCATTGTAAATGCTTGGGCAGACTCGGGTTTTGGTTTGAATTTCTGGGCATCTTTGCTAAGCATGGGCACAAAACTTTGGTGCAGCAACATAATACACCATATGAGCTATCACTCGAAGCGAGAATATTAATATTATGCAAAGACACAGTACAAGAAAATAGAGCCAAATTTGGCACAGGTGAAGTGGCTACATAAATTGTAAGGATATGTTGGGCTTGAATGGGGTTATCACCAATACATGGCAAAGTCACAGGGTACTTGAGGAAGGTTTCTATACAATGACTGCACGAAATAATCAAAGGATATCATGCGTAAATGAAGACAAAAGCAATGCAATTGCTGAACATATGTTATCTTTACATATGCAGATACTGCTTTTGATTGAGTGCAATGCTTTAGGGACCATACAGGGAAATACACATCTGTGGTAAACACAAACAAAGAGGCTACGCGTGCAAATTCTGAGGTGCAGCAGGTCATTTGGGCAAGGAATGTCAACTGCTGGTGATTTGGCAATCTCATGGGCTTAAAGGGCTAGTCATTAAAGGCATAAATTACGCTAGTTTGCATGTGATATCAAGTTTGCGCATAAAATTTAACATTGATAATAGGACTTATGTAGTTTGCAAAGTTTATTTCTTTCTTTTTTTAGGACCTTTCATAACATTGTTTTATTTATTTTTATATATATATAAAAACTAGCCCTAGGCACCTCGCCCAGTGGATTTGCCAAAAAGAAAAAAAAAACCAAAAACCCCGAACCCCGCATTATGGATGCAAACATGCTCAGCCACAAGGAGACTAGATCGAAGGTTAATACAGAAATGGTTCTCAGGACAAGGCAAGGACTATAAAGCAACAGACATAACTCCCACAAGGCTTAAAATCATCAACATCACAAGCCAGCATGGCACATATACGATCAGTAGTTGGAAATATGGCCAGTTTGTAGTTATCATTTTTTTAGCCAATTTTTAGTACAATATGTGATATCAATTTTGAGCTGTACACTCAATATTAATAATAGGGATAATGTAAGTACACTAGGTATCCATTTACATTTCTTAGATACATTGACATTATATTTTTTTATTTTTTCATAGATAAATATAAAAACCAGCCCTAAGCACTACCTAGTGGATTTAAAAAAAAAAAACCCCTCCCTTTAAAAACCCACGCTCTCTCTCTCTAGGCGAGAGCTTCTCTCTCTAGGCGATTTTGGCGATCAAAAGGAGCTCCCCGGCGATTTGCCAATTATGGCAGAACTGGCCAGCGGCCAGCCTTCAGCTATGGCTGGTCAGCCCCCACCACCTTCCCCCATCGATCCCCAGCCTCAAACACAAACAAAAACACCCCTAGATTACTCTTCTTTACTTAAACCTAATACCATTAATGCGCCCATGCATGTAAACAAGTCTGTGCATGCTACTGTTGATCCCATACCAATGAGACGACCTTCGTATGTCAATGGGCAACCTCTAATCAAATTCACAGAAGCAGAAGTAGATCGCATGAATATCATAAAAGGATTGCAGTATGTTGTGGTTGGAAAATTTGCATATGGATGGCCTGAGCTGCAAGAAATACGTCGCATTATTCCATCTCAATGTGGAATAAAGGGAGAATGCAACATTGGTCTTCTCAGAGATAGGCATGTTCTTATTCAAATGACATTATGGCAGGATTACGTTAAGTTTGTTTCAAAGGGCGCATACTATGTAAAAGATAAATATGATAGTGAATATCAACTACGACCTCTAATCTATGATACTAAATTTAAAGCTGGAGAAGAGACTCCAATGGCCATGGCATGGATTTCTTTCCCAGGTTTGTTACCTACTTATTTTGTAAAGGAAGTATTGTTTTCATTGGCATCAGCTGTGGGGAAACCAATTCACCTTCATTTGGCTACAATAAATAAGATAAGACATAGTTGTGCAAGGGTTAAGGTGCTTGTGGATTTTCTAGCTGATCATCCTAAGATGGTGAGTATGGATATTGACAATGAATCTACTGGAGAAACAAGGACTGAGTGGTTGAATATTAAATATGACACGATTCCTAAATACTTTAAGGAGTGTAGGTTGCAAGGCCATGACATGTTTGAATGTTGGAGATTGCATCCTGAATTGCTACCTCATGATCAAGGTAAGAATGTTGAAGAAACTAATAAGGAGCAGACCAAAGAACAGAATACTCAACCTCTGATGATATTATCAAGTGGAAAAGTAGTAGGAAATCTGAAGTTTGGTGGTGAACAATGGAGGGAAGTAAAGGACAATCGTGTAAGAAAAAATGGGCAACAATCAGATGATCAACCACTTACTGGGAAGGAGTTGGTCAGTATTGATAATAATAATGTGCAACAAGGGCAAGGGGTTACTAACAAAAACAAGGATACTACAGGATTGGAAATTGTTCCAGTTAGTGCAGATAGGCAACAAAGTAATGGGGTTACAAGGATGGAAGGAGTTACAGCTGATGTAGATCAACAAATTCAAACATCCAACAAATTTGCACCCTTGCAAGAAGATGATGGTGAGGACAATCAAGGAAAACAATTGGCCTTAGTAGAAGAACATGTGATGCACAATAGCCCTATAGCAAATAATGAGAAAAATGGTAGTCTAAATCCAGCTGCAACAGAGTTTACTCCTAGATCTTGAGTGGCTTCATCTAAGAGAGGTAAGAAACATAATGATATGGTGGTTGAGAATGTGACTAAGGTAAATGAGGTTGCAACTGTGGAGGGTGTACACAAGGAGTCAACAGCACATTGGGCTAGCAGGACTTTTGTTGGCAATGTGGCAACCAACCAATCATGCCAGGAAATTCCTTCTCAATCAGTGGAAATCCCTGTAGGTGATGAAGTGTCTCAGAAGGAAAGGCTACAATTAGGTGGAATGAAATTATGGAGTACACAAATTGAAGAAGGCTCAGAAGGAGAACTTCCATTTGGGGCCACTGGGGAAGAAGAATCAACAGATTCAGAAAATGACCAAGAAGAGCAAAGTGTCAACAAAAGTAAAGAACGACACTCATTGGGAGAAAGCCGAAACAATTAGGAAAAAAATGACTCAAGTGACAGGACCCAAACAAATGCGGAAATAGTTGGAGTTGAGAAAATTTTTAGCCCAAAACATAGTAAAGAATTACCACCTGCTAAGCCGAATATACCAGCTGAAAAACCAACTGGAGGAACCGAGCTAGAGAAAGGACCTGTAGAGATGCAATCATCACATGTGCAGACTAAGGATGGTGTGGAAATAGGAGTACAAGAATCAGTTCAATCAGGTGCCATTGTAGTACCAGGAGCAGATAATACAAGCACACAAATTGCAGTAGCAGAAAAAAATAAGCAGGAGAAAAAGAATGCAGCCTTGATTCCTACAGGTGTGCAGCAGCAATTGGGATAACCAAAGGGACAAATGGGAATGGATAACATAACTGTTGTTAATGGAAAGGATTATGATGAAGAGTCTACCACACAGAACTTCAAAAATGTGGCAAGACAAGGTAATCTTTCACCTGGACATATGGACAAAGGCAAATCTGCAGGGAGGGGCAAGAAGAAGAATCCAAAAGAAATACAAAGTTCAGTTCCTGTGGTTCAAACAAGAAGGACCCTATCTAAATTTCACAATTAATGATGAATGCTATTATTTGGAATGTGAGGTTAGTGAAGACAATGCAAGCTTTTGAAAGACTTATCCTAATGCAAAGACAATATTATTTCAAATTTATAGGAATTATGGAACCAAAGCAGAAAAAGAGAAAACTGGAGAGAGATATAGGAGGAGGATTGGAATGTTGCAGGCTTTCTATAATGTATCTAACAAAATTTGGGTGTTTGTTGATGATGAGCATGGGGTGGATATAATATATGATCTGGAGCAACAGCTTACCTTGAAATTTACAAATCTGGACACTCAAGTTTACTTTATTGTCACATTTGTGTATGCAAAATGTGATTCCATTGAGAGGATAGAACCGTGGGATAGTTTGTACAATTTGGCTAGGGATATGACCCTACCCTGGCTAGTAGGGTGGACTTCAATGTGATATGGGATGAGTAGGAGAAACTTGGTGGTTTGCATGTATCACTGAATGAGATAAATGACTTCAGGCACTGTATCACCACATGTAATCTCAATGATCTAGGCTTCCAAAGTAGTATATATTCATGGTGGAATGGGAGAGGAGGAGATGATTGTATTTTTAAGAGGCTTGATAGATGCTTGGGGAATTTAGAATTTCAACAGATGTGTCCTAACACAGTGATAACACATTTATCAAAAATAGGGTCTGATCATAGCCCTATGTTGATAACATGTAATGCAGATGACATACCAATTAAAAAAGCTTTCAAATTCCTTAATTTCTGGACAAAACATCATACCTTTATGGATGTGGTTAAGGAGAACTGGAAGACATACTTCCTGGGAGATCCTTTTTTCATGTTTAATCAGAAATTAAAAAGGTTGAAGAAGGCTTTGACAACATGGAGTAGGGCCACCTATGGTGATATTTTTAAAAAAATTGCAAGTTTGGAAGAAGTGGTGTTGGCTCATGAAGCAGAGTTTGAAAGGAATCCTACATTTCAAAAGAGAGAAAGCCTGCAGAGAATACAAGCTGAATTGATAAGATTCTTAGCACTAAAAGAAGAATTTTGGAAGCAGAAAGCTGGCATGAATTGGTTCCAAGATGGAGATAGAAATACTAAATTTTTTCATGCTCAGGTTGATGGTAGAAGGAAAAGACTACAATTGAGAAGGGTGCAGAATAGTGCTGGTATTTGGTTAGAAAATACTGCAAACATAGCAGATGAGGCAGTAAGATTCTATCAAGCTCAATTTCATGAGGAAGCAGTTCCTACTGCATTTGGAATTTTGGAATATGTTCCTTCTATGGTGGATAATGTTCAGAATGCAGAACTGGTACAGCAGCCTACTAGGGAGGAGATAAATTATGCTGTGTTTGGGCTTAATGGGGAGAGTGCAGGAGGACCAGATGGTTTTTCAGGATGCTTCTTTCAAACATGTTGGGAAATAATTGGAGATGACGTAGTGAACATGGTGAAGGCCTTCTTCAGTGGTCATGACTTGCCCAGGTATATAACACACACAAATCTTGTGCTGCTACCAAAAAAGAAAGAAGTAATATCATTTTCTGACATGAGACCTATTAGCCTAAGTAACTTCATTAATAAAGTGTTTTCTAGAGTAATTCATGAAAGATTAGTAGGTATGTTACCTAGTCTAATTTCAGAAGAGCAGGCAGGTTTTATTAAGGGAAGGAGCATAGTAGAAAATATACTTCTTGCACAGGAGATAATCACTGACATTCGACTAAGAACCAAAGCAGGTCCAAATGTGGTAATTAAACTGGACATGACTAAGGCCTATGATCGATTGTCCTGGCTATTCTTACCAAAGGTCCTAAGGAAGATGGGATTTGGGGAGAGGTTCATAGGTTTGGTACATGGTATAGTATCAAATAATTGGTATTCTGTATTACTTAATGGGCAGCCTCATGGTTTTTTTAGATCGACAAGAGGTGTGAAACAAGGTGACCCTTTGTCACCTACCTTGTTCATTCTTGCAGCAGAAGCAATGTCAAGAGGACTGAATGGCCTACATAGGAATAAACACTTTTGTGGATTTGGAATGCCTAAGTGGAGTCCCAAACTAAATCATCTTGCTTATGCAGATGATACAATTATTTTCTCTTCTTCTGATACCACCTCATTGCAGCTCATAATGGATGTGTTAGCAGCTTATGAAGTAGCATCTGGCCAGCTTATCAACAAGAGCAAATCAGCTGTGTATTTACACCACTTTGCCAGTACTGAAGTAGTTGACAAGGTTCAAAGAGTTACATGCATTCCAAAACAAGACTTCCCTTTCACATACTTAGGCTGTCTAATCTTCTATCTTAGAAGAAAAATGGACTACTATCAAGATCTCATAACCAAGGTGATGGATAAATTGCAGAACTGGAAGGGAAAGTTACTATCTATTGGGGGCAGAGCTGTTCTTATATCACATGTATTGCAGAGCATGCTATACATTTACTCTCAGCAGTTAATCCACCTGCATATGTAATCAACAAACTGCACAAAATATTTGCACAATTTTTCTGGTGTAGTTCAGTTGGAGTTACAAGCAGGCATTGGGCATCCTGGGGTACTTTATGCCTACCATGTGAAGAAGAAGGAGTAGGATTCAGGTCACTGCATGATATGGCATCAGCTTTGTTTTGTAAGTTGTGGTGGAACTTCAGAACAAAACCATCACTGTGGAGCTCATTTATGAGCCAGAAGTATTGTAAGAAAATTAATTCAATGGTGGTTCCTTGGAGGGATGGCTCTCATGTGTGGAGAAAAATGCTGGAGTATAGGGATACCATTGAACATCAAATATTATGGCAACCTAGAATGGGATCTGCACTGTTTTGGTATGAAAACTGGACAGGACTGGGCTCTTTGTATTTTGTGACACCGCCAAATTTTGTGTGTGATGAAACTGTCCATAATATATATGATGTCGTTCAAGATGGACAATGGGATGAGGACAAGATAAAGGAGATTCTGCCAGAAGACATTGCTGCACATATTCTGGATAATATACAACCACCTGTGGCAAGGGAAAATCTAGATAAACCTGCGTGGATGTTGGAAACTAGGGGTGATTTTTCTGTAAAATCTGCATGAGAGTATCTAAGAAGGAGACATGAGCCTGGTAATGCTTACAAGAACGTATAGGTAAAAGGATTGCCTTTCAAGATTTCCTTCTTCATGTGGAAAGTCTGGAGGAATAAGCTACCTTGGTCATGCAGGTATTAATATGGAAGGGATCACTCTTCATCAGGCTATTATCAGGTGTTGGACTGCAGAAGTGGTACCTAGATTAAAACCTATTATGCAAGCTCTACCATCTGTGATTCTTTGGGAACTGTGGAAGAGGAGAAACAATTATAAATATGGAGATGCAGTCACAATTAATAGGGTTGTATACCAGATTTCAACCACTATGCAGTCCCATATAAAGTTAAGAAAACCAGCAATTCGGAATGTCCCACATAGGTGTCTAGATATGCTTAAAATGATGGAGCAATATACACCTATTCTGAAATATTCAAAGGTGTTATGGGAGTTACCAAAACAAGGATGGATCAAAGTTAATACGGATGGAGCATCTAGGGGTAATCCGGGCAGAAGTTCTATTAGATTTGCATTGAGGAATGAAGAAGGAGATCTGGTGTATGCATGTGGGAAAGAGGTTGATGAAGGTTCGAATACAGTTGCTGAAGCTATTGCAATATATGAGGCACTAAATTTCTGTGTTGACAATGATTATGTCCTGATTGAGCTGCACACTGATTCTATGATGCTTAAAAATGTTATAACTGGTGAGTGGAAGCCTCCTTGGGCTATTTCTGGTGTAGTTGAGGAGATTAGAATGTTGATGAGTAGAGCCAATGTAACAGCGGCACACACTCTTCGAGAGAGCAACAAATTAGCAGATCATATTGCAAACTATGCACTAGATGTTGGTCCTGTAGAGTGCCATAGTTTTGAAGAACTGGATATACAAGGTAGAAGGTTGGTGAATAGTGATAAGATGCAATGTCCATACATCAGAGTTGCAGTTGCAAGGAGCTAAGGAAGGAAGGAGGGGAGATAACAATGCAGAAAGGGGTGTCAGGTGAAGTTTCAAAGAAGAAGGAGAGATCAGGAGGCTACTCAGTTGATCACTATGCTCAAATCCTTTGGGAGGAGAGTATAGTGATGTTTTTAACTAACTTAGTGTGTTTTTTTGTAGGTAACTGGGTTGTGCTATTGTTCTATAATGTAATGGAGGTCCAGTTGGTGGTATTAATGCTCAGCATTCATTACAATGGATTAAAATTACAACTAGACAATAGCACAACATCTATGAGTTTCAAAGGGCTAGGTGATATTGTGGAAAAGCAGCCCAGAATATATAAGAGAAATGGGCTGCATCAGTTAAAAATAGCAAGAAATAGAAACAATGAAAAAAGAGGAACAAGACTGTCACAAAAAAGGAGTGGCACAAGAAATCAAATTGCAGATGAGAAGCCCAGAACTTCTAAAAGAATTGGGCTTCAAAGGACTGGTGCAGAGTTGAATTTGTTAAGGAATCTGGGGTTTAAGCTAGGCACAAAATTCAGCACGAAGTGCTGTGATCAAATCCTTTGGGAGATGATCATAGTACTGATGCTTTTAACTAACAGTGTGTTCCTTTTTCAGGGAAAGTTACTGTATTCATGCCTCATCTAATGCTAAACTATCCAAGGGTGGTATTAGCACATTGTGCTAATTCCCTAGATGGAATAGCAGAGATGAGCACAAGCATGGAAGTTCGGAGGACTTCTAATAGCCTAATCACCAAGGTCTGCTGGATTAAAATGCACAGGAGGATACTATGTAGTAATGCAGGATGGTTGACATCAGATGCAAACGAGCTGGGATACTTTTTAAAGCCTACAAGAGCAATGGAATGGTTGGGTGCTTCCTATTTACATCCAAAAAAAAATCAAATCATACAGGGGGTCAGGCAATGATACAAAAAACAAGATACAAAATTGCAGATCATCAAATCCAAATTCTATAGGAGGAGGAAATGGGATCAGTAGTTACTATAACTATGTGCTATTTGATGAAAGAGACAATACTGAAATCATTTCCTCCTATATGCTACAACTTCAAATGGTGGTATTAGCACTTTGTGCTCATTCCCTTGAAGGAGTAATAATAGGAGGCAAATGCATGGACACATCGAGATTGCAAGATAAGCTGGGATTTCTAATGCACAGGAAGAACAAATCACAGGAGAAACATGTATAGGATTGATAGTCAGCTCACTAAGGTCAACAACAACCACATGGAGGTCACAACAACAAGATGGAAAATGCAGCAGGAACAGTGGACATATGCCAGTTTGGACAGGAATTTCAGACTCAATGAATGCAAACTGGATCATAATTGTAATACAAAATGATAGCAGGACATACCAGGAAGGAATACATGCAGCAAAAACAAAAGAAGCTGAAATAGAGATTGGCATCAAAGGGAACAAAGCACAGCACATGGCAGGATTAAATATGAAAAATGGACTACTACAGGTAACTTCATGTAATGCAGACAATTCTAGGAGAACATACAGATCAACTGGGCGAGTTAAGTGTTTCTAAAGCAGCAAGAAGGGGAACAACAAGCCAACACATCCACAATGGCTATGATCGTACAAGTCAAAAATGGCTATGGATGCAAACTGGATGCACATTGTTTCAAATGGATTCCAAGGCTAATACTTAGCATATGTAATAATGCTAGAATTCAGTATGATATTAGGATAGATGTAGCTAGCAAAGTTTATTTTTTACATTTTGTAAGACCTCCAAACATGTTTGCTTTTATTTTTAGATATTTATAAAATAGCCCTAGGCACACTGCCTAGTGGATTTTGCTAAAAAAAAAACCGCCCTTGAGAGGTTGAGAGCTCTGGCCATTAGCGAAAAGGAGACGACTGCTGCTCAAAGCTCTCGCGTGCACTGCCATGGCCACGCCGGCCGGTGGCCAGCCACCTACTGTGGCTGGGCTGCCTCCCCAACCACCCCCTAACATTACCCAGCCATGCATGACAACAAACAACAACGTAGAGCCCACGAATTATGCCAATGTTGTTAAACCTACGTCGAGCAATGCTGCGTTGCATGATCGCGCAGCAACTGTGGAGCCAATCCCCCTTCGACGAGGAACATTCTTGCAAGGCAACCACTGGTGAAATTTACAGAATCAGAAGTAGAACGTATGAACTTTATCGAAGGGCTGCAATATGCAGTTGTTTGCAAATTTTCATATGGCTAGCCAGACATCCAGGAATTACGTAGAATTGTGCCAATGCAATGTGGTATTAAAGAAGAATGTAGCATTGGCTTCCTTTGAGATAGGCACATATTGATAAGACTCACATTATGGCAGGACTATGTTGAGTTTTCTTCCAAAGGTGTATACTATGTAAGGGACAAGTTTGGACAAGAATATCAATTGAGGACTTTGATTTATGATTCAAGATTCAAAGCTGGGGAGGAAACCTCAAAGGTAATGGCATGGATATCTTTTCCTAACTTATTACCTACATATTTTGCGAAAGAATGTTTATTCTCACTAGCTTCTGCTGTTGGTAAACCTCTACATCTTGATGCTGCAACTGTTAATAAGACAAGGCCAAGTTGTGCTAAAGTGAAGGTTTTGGTGGATTTATTGGCTGACTTGCCAAAGAAAATTCGAATGGATATTGAGCATGATGTGACTAAGGAGGTGAGAACTGAGTGGGTGACAGTTAGATATGATTATCTTCCTAAATATTGTAAGGAGTGTAGACTTCAAGGGCACGATATGTTAGAATGTTGGAGGATCCATCCTGAATTAATGGCAAACAGGAATGCTGAACAGGCTGTTGTGAATGAAGAGCAGACTGTTGCTAATAAAGGTAAAGGTAATGAATCAGCTCCTCTAATGATTTTATCCAGTGGAAAGTTGTTGGTACTACGGGAGCACAATGGAAGGAAGTGAGGGATAATAGAGGAAAAGGAAAAAATGAGCAGACAGATGTTGTGGCTTCAACTGGAAAAGAATTAGTTCCAGTAGAAAAGCAGACTGCTTTGGTTCCTCAGCAGGTTCAAACAACCAATCAATTTTCTCTATTGGAAGAACAAAATTGTGAGGCTAATGTAGATAGCCAGCCGGCTTTGGTGGAGAACAATGGTGAACAAGACTGTATTGGGTGATACCCTTTTTTGCTTGAGCCCGACCGGGTTGGGTTCGGTCCGGGGCAAGTCGGGGCCATCGAACCCGACCTGGGTGCGAGGTAGAACGACGGCCACGTCTACAACCGAGGTCGAGTCATTTCGAGACCGTTGCAGAGCTCGATATGAGTCACCACCGGATGGAGAAACACACAAGGTCGGAAGCCGGACTCGTAACGGATAACCAAGCGTCGCCGGATATCTCGCCCAAACGTGATTTTCTCAACCACTTCAGGCCATTAAGGCGTAATTACAGGGATCCTCGATGTAATTAATTTACCTACCTTATTTTTACCCTTAATCAGAATGTATAAAAGGGGAGAAGACCCCATAAAGAGGAGGACGGAAAAAACCATTACACTACAGTACCATCTCTCTAAATTCTTGTACGCTATCAAGCACAATTGTTCTAAGCAATATTATATTCTGCGATTATTTACTTTAACAGCAATTGTTGAGTCTTTATCTTTATTTTCCTCAACCTAAACCTTTTGTATCTTTTAGTTCACGGATCCTTAAAACCCCATATAAATTCAATTGTTATCCGGATTCTAGGGTAAACAAAGACAATGTACAAAATTCTACTGCTCCTGGTGATTTGAATCCTGCAGCAACTTCTTATGTTCCTATGGCTCCTAGGCCTGACAAGGCAAACAAAAACAACAAAGGGAACAAAAATGCAACTGGAAAGAATCTAAATTTAAGTGCTCCTAATACCAGTCAGGCCCCAGGTGGGAAGGGTGATCAAGAACAAGTTCAAACAGTAGAGAAGACAACAGAAGTTCAGCAGCAGAAGGAATCTACTCAGTAATGGATACAAAGGGCATTCAGGGAGGGAATAGTTGCAATTAATACATCAGTTCAAGAAGTACCATCACAAGATACTAGAGTGGAAGCATGTTTAGCTCACAATACGGTCAATGATCAAGTGGAGGATGCATACTATGAGAAATTCAAAAGCAATGAAAAGATCAAATGGAAAGGTGGCAGGTTATGGGAAGAACAAAGAGAATCAGACTCAGAGGAAGGAGAAATCCCTGATGGGATGCAAAGTGAAGAGGAGATTGGGGGAGATGCAGCAGAGGATGAAGACCAATCTATAACAAATAAGGCCGAAAATACTGTAGAAGTGCAGAACTTAGATAATTCAAATCTAATTTCTGATAGGGCTGAAGCTAGTATTACTGAACCAAGTGTAGAAGAAAGAGTCAGAGGTGTGGACTCTTCTGGTATTGATCCAGGTGGAACAGGAAATGGGGTGATAGAGGAGGCAACAGGGAAAAACAACTTACAAGTTCAGGTTGTAGCAGAAGGTACTGTTCCATTGGTTCAGAAAGAAAGCAAGTTTATTGCTGGGAATCAAGCTGTGGTTGATGATCAATCAAACAAGAAGGTAGTTCCTGCAGAAGATACTGTCCCATTAGCACAAAAAGAAAACAAACCTACTCCTGGGAAGCAGGCTGTGGTTGCTAGTCAGACAAACAAACAGGTGATAGTTGCAGAAGGTACAATAGGATTTGAAGGCATAGGTGATCAAACAAATAGAGATTTTGATGTGGAATCTACTGCTCAAAATTTTTTGAATGTAGCCAGACAAGGAGACCTTTCACCAAGACACATTGAGCAGGTAAAGTCAGCTACTAGAGGCAGAAAGAAGCAGAATAAAGAAAATGTTACAGCTCCAGTTGGAGGAGTTCAAACAAGGAGGACACTGACTAAATCCCTAAACCAGTAATGAATGCACTCATATGGAATGTTAGGTCAGTGAACACAATGCAAGCTTTTGAAAGAATCATCACAATGCACAGGCAGCACCATTTTGAGTTTATAGGCATTATGGAACCCATGCAACAGTCATGTAAAATGGAAATTACAGAAGGAGAATTGGGCTTGCACAAGCAGTAGTGAATGTATCCAATGAGATATGGGCATTTATTGATGAAGTGTTTGAAGTAACAATCTTATATAACATGACTCAACAGCTAACTCTGAGGCTATTTCATACAGAATCTCATGTAGAACTAATTCTCACATTGGTTTATGCCAAGTGTGATGTGATTGAAAGGATTGAACTATGGTTTTCTCTATATGCAATGGCAACAGATATGAATGTCCCATGGCTCGTAGGTAGGGATTTTAATGTAATTTGGGATGAGGAAGAAAAGTTTGGGGGATTACCAGTTTCCTTGAATGAGGTGGATGACTTTAGGCATTGTATTAACACTTGCAATTCGACTGACTTGGGGTTCAAAGGGAGTATATTCACATGGTGGAATACTAGAGCTGAGGAGGACTGTATATTTAAAAGATTTGACAGGTGCTTTAGTAATCTAGAGCTACAGCAAACATTCCCAGGTTTGGAGATTTCTCATTTATCAAAGATAGGATCGGATCACAGTCCTATGCGCTGCCCCTCTTTGCCCGGAAACGCGAAGAGTTTTCGTGCAAAGACAAGTGAGCGGAAATGAGCGATTTTTGCCCGTTCGCATATTCCGTGTGAAGCATTTTGAAAGAGTTGACCGCACCCTGCTTCAGCGGTTGCCTACATATCCTGGGCTAAACAGGAATCAGGCCAGCGTAGTTCAGGAATGTCTGGTAGCTGGGACTACCAGGAGCTGTGATTTCACTACTGTTGCTGCTGCTACTGCTCGCTGACCTCCTTATTACACCGAGTAAAAATAAAAAGAAGCTAGTCCAAGCTATGACCTATGAATTACAAGAATAGTCCTATCTATGTCTTCTAACTTGCTCTTTGTGTTGCCTTGAACTTGTATTCTTCCGATGGTATTCTTGCGTTGTTGCCTTGCATTGTGATTGGAGATGTTTCGCCATTCCTCCGAGTGATGCTTGTCCGCTGACATTTGAAATGTATTCCCTACTCTCCAGGCGGGTTCCTGACTGCTAAACTTGAAATGTATTCCTCTGTTCTCCAGGCGGTCTCCTGACTTCAACAAATATGGACAAAAACAAAGAAAATCTCTTGCCCCAGTTTGGTGACCGGGCGTCATATTACCAGATATTAACAAGAATTGGAAAACTGAAACTTGGGTTGTAATACCTCTGTTCTCCAGGCGGGCCCCTGATTGCTGAAACTTGAAATGTATGCCTCTGTTCTCCAGGAGGGCTCCTGATTGCTGAAGCTTGCAATGTGTTCCCTTGTTCTCCAGGTGGGCTCCTGATTGCTGAACTTGAAAAGCATTCCCTTGTTCTCCAGGTGGGCTCCTGACTGCAACCAAACAAACAAAGAAAATTTTCTGCCCCAGTTTGGTGACTGGGTGCAGCATGTTATCAGACATTAAAAGCTAAAATTTAAATTGCACTTCCCTTGTTCTCCAGGTGGGCTCCTGACTGCTGAACTTGAAAAGTATTCCCTTGTTCTCCAGGTGGGCTCCTGACTGCAACAAAATAAACAAACAAAGAAAATTATTCTGCCCCTGTTTGGTGACTGGGTGCAGCATGTTATCAGACATTAAAAGCTAAAATTGGAATTGTACTTCCCTTGTTCTCCAGGTGGGCTCCTGACCGCTGAACTTGAAAAAGTATTCATTTGTTCTCCAGGTGGGCTCCTGACTGCTGAACTTGAAAAAGTATTCCCTTGTTCTCCAGGTGGGCTCCTGACTGCAACAAAATAATCAACAAAGAAAATTTTCTGCCCCAGTTTGGTCTGGGTGCAGCATGTTATCAGACATTAAAAGCTAAAATTGGAATTGTACTTCCCTTGTTCTCCAGGTGGGCGCCTGACTGCTGAAAGTTGAAAAGCATTCCCTTGTTCTCCAGGTGGGCTCCTGACTGCAACAAAATAAACAAACAAAGAAAATTTTCTGCCCCAGTTTGCACTAGGAAGATTTGGGAGTTGTTAGCAAAATATAGATCACCTAAGCTATTGATGCAATGATAAGAGTAAAACAAAAGACTTGATTGGAATGCACGATCCTGTGAGTAAAACCGAAGACATTTGACTAGCAAATTCATCAGACTAGGCCTTCTATCTTAGGAGAAAGATTCCTCAGACTAAGATTGTGATCCTAGGAGAAAATTCATCAGACTAGGTTGTTTCATTATCTTAGGAGAAAGATCATCGGACTAAGATTTTGATCCTAGGAGAAAATTCATCAGACTAGGTCTATTTTTGTTATCTTAGGAGAAAGATTCATCAGACTAAGATTTCTGTCCTAGGAGAAAGTTCATCAGACTAGGTCTCTTTTTGGTATCTTAGGAGAAAAAATCATCGGACTAAGATTTCTATCCTAGGAGAAAGTTCATCAGACTAGGTCTTCTATCTTAGGAGAAATATTCATCAGACTAAGATTTTGATCCTAGGAGAAAATTCATCAGACTAGGTCTATTTTTGTTATCTTAGGAGAAAGATTCATCAGACTAAGATTTCTGTCCTAGGAGAAAGTTCATCAGACTAGGTCGTCTATCTTAGGAGAAAATTTCATCAGACTAAGATTTTGATCCTAGGAGAAAGTTCATCAGACTAGGTCTTCTATCTTAGGAGAAATATTCATCAGACTAAGATTTTGATCCTAGGAGAAAATGCATCAGACTAGGTCCATTTTTGTTATCTTAGGAGAAAGATTCATCAGACTAAGATTTCTATCCTAGGACAAAGATTCATCAGACTAAGATTGTGATCCTAGGAGAAATTTCATCAGACTAGGTTGTCTATCTTAGGAGAACAATTCATCAGACTAAGATTTTGATCCTAGGAGAAAGTTCATCAGACTAGGATAAAATGTGAAAAGCAATGGCAGCATTTTATGCATGCTAACAAGACAGGCAAGGGCGAAGATTTGAGAAACTTCCCTTTTGTCGGCTCTCCTCTTCTTCCTTTTCTTTTCTTTCTTTTTTTTTTTTTTTATTAGTGAACCAACTTTCTTGCACTGCTTTGTTCCTGTCTCAAACAAAGAAAACTTGTGAGTTTAAAAAGTGGTGGTTAGTTTGTGGCCTTGAACTTCGAAGGTGGCCCATCATCATCCATTTGTTGCATTGCATGAACGGTCATCTCCCCAATCCTCATGTCTCATATGAATCCCGCAGCATGTCTATTGTCCCTGCTTTGTGTATATGATGTTCTTTCTTGACCACTGGCTTTAGCCTTGAGTTTATTGTTCTTTCACTTTTCACGATAACTGATTCCCCCTCGAAGATCTTGCTTGTCTATTGACTAACCACTTTCTTTGCTACCCTTGACACGGAGACTACCTCTGATCCTTTCACCAAAATACCCTCCATCTGTTGCGTGGTTCCTAAATCAGACCCTTGTATTTTGCACGAATCCCAAAGCATGTTGATTGTGGCCAACTCAGTGTGCCTGCGGTTTTCTCCTGGCTTGACGCCTTTATGTGCTCACCAGGTCCTATGTTGTTTAATTGGAAAGCTTGGTGGCAGATTTTGATATCATTTCTCACTTGTTTTGAACAACCGACCTAGGACGAAGGAGTAAAACAAAGTGGGAGGATTGGAGTAAAGGGTAATGGAGAGTGACGATTCCTAACAAGAAACCTACAGAGTAGCAATCCATCAGATGTGGATACCGACTCTAACGACCTTGACATCCACCTGCAGCCTACTCTGTTTAGCAAATCTGATGTTCAGCTCTTGTTGTACCTTTTGCCGTGAAACTGGGCTTCAATGCTCCGCTTGCCCGATCCGATTCACAATCCTTATTCGACTTGTAGTGCCCGAAGGGTTTTCACCATCAAGCCTCTCTCATTTTGATTTTTCTCTCAACTCACCGTCGCCTTATGGTGCCCGTGAAGGTTTTCACCAATAAGACTCTCTCATTTTGATCTCTCTCAGCTTTTATCACCTTGGGGGTACCCGTGAGGGTTCTCATCAACAAGACTTTCTCATTCTTCATTTCCTTCGTTTGGACCGGAGTGTTGCCCCTGATATGATTCACCTCTGCTCACTTGACTCGGCATTTCTTGAAGACTGATCGGAAGGTCTTTCTTTGGACCGTAATGTGGGCTTTTGGATAGGGTTAGAAAGGAAGGGTATCGAAGGCTCAAAACAATTCAATCATGGGTTTAAAGTTACAACTTTCGGAATCAGATTTCTCACAGCAACCACAACTTCTGCCCCAGTTTCTTTCTTGGGGGACTTTGGATTTTTGTTTTGGTGTGACTGAACCTCAGAGAGAGGCTGCCTACGTACCCTTTTGGGATCAAGTCAAACTAGTGCAGGCGACTACTTTGATTGTTGCGATCTTTCTTCCGCTTTTCTTTTCTTTCTTTTCATTTCTTTTCTTTTCCTTCTCTTTTCTTTTCTTTTCTTTTCTTTTTTCTTCTTTTTTCTTTTCTTTTCTTTTCTCTTTTTTCTTTTCTTTCCTTTTCCTTCTCTTTTCTTTTTCTTTTCTTTTCTTTTGGACTGTTTTTCTCTTGTTTCTCCGCTGATTTTCCCCGCTCGGGCTTTCGAGTTTTGTTATTGATTCCGAAAGAGGGGTATGCAAGAAAATAACCGAGGCTCAAAGGGGTAACAAAGGATAAAGTGTTTGGATAGCAGAATAAAATGCCTTCGTCATTCCAATCTCCAAAACATGCCAAGTACAAACTACACAGTTAAACAAGCTGAGGAAAACACACATAACACCTTTTGATTGATTCACATATTTGCCTTCTGTATTTGTCAATTACCTAGCACCATTGGACAACAATCTTGGTACCACGAACGGTCCCTGTAGACTTGGGGCAAACTTGCCTTTGGCTTCAAACTGATGCGGCATGATGCATTTCAACAGTATTTCTTCACGTTTTATCTGCCCCCAGTTTCACTTGATTTGGGCTCGAAGTGATCTCAAAGTGCCTTTACTTATTTCCCTCGGATGTCCTTACATCTTCAACGTTGTTTCATTGCTTCATTACTAAACTGACTTTTAAAAACCAAGCTGAGAATTATGCATGCATGTCATGTCACTAGAACTAGCATAAAAGAATTTTAAAAGGAGAAGGGAACTAAATAAAATGACTAGAAATGGCGGGAAACAGAGAATTGCATTAGACTGACGGTGAAAGGGTTTAAACAACAGAACAAGCAAACTAGACTAGAGTTACAAACCTGGACAGCACTACACAAGCTACTACGACTAGACAAACAAGGCAAAATCAAAGGATAGAAGGGTTTGAGTCACAAAACCATGTCCGGATTACAACCCTGAAAATAACCCGGACAGCAAAATGACAACAAAATAAACCACCAAAACTCCACTCTAGCTCACCAGGAGATGGAGCGTCTTTCCAATCACCAAAACTCGACACCTTAGCCACAGGATTGCCCATCAAAATTACTGGGACCTTCACCAATTTCAATATCATTGACTTCATTCAACAAGTTTCCGAGAGGCTTCTCATACTCCCAGTCACCATGGNCAATAAGTTCCTGAATGGCAGTTTTCAGATGCCAGCATTTCTCCGTGTCATGTCCAGGCGCTCCTGAGCAATACTCACAGTTTACTGAATGGTCCAGGTTCCTTGGGGGAGGGTTTGGTAATTTGGGTTCGATCGGGTTCAACATGCCCAACTGCCTTAATCTGTGGTACAGGCTAGTATAAGATTCACCCAAGGGAGTAAAAGTCTTCTTCTTTTGCAACCTATCATTCTTAAATGCGGGATTGGGTCGGAAATCGGTTCCAGCGGCATTTTTGTTGGTTCTTGGGAGTGGGTAAGCGTTTTGAGATGGGTAAGTATTTTGGGGAGTGGGTGCGCGCCATTGTGCATGGGTAGGAGGTTGGGGGTATGTCTGGGCATGATGGACGGAGAAATGGGGAGTAGGAGGTGGGTAGTAATGCTGTGGTGGGCCATATGGAGTATGTGGGTAAGCTTGGGGGTGAGGGCGAGGTTGGTGATAATATGGTGACGGACTCCTGGACCAAACCCTTGATTCCACTACTGCCACTTCTTCTTTCTTCTTCTTTCCCAATACTCCTCCGGTGCCGCTTTGAATAGCCTGCGTAGTTGCTTTGAGTGCTGAATAGCTCATAATCTTGTTAGACTTGAGACCCTCTTCCACCATACTTCCCATCTTCACGACCTCATTGAAAGTTTTCCCCACTACGGACACCAAATGACCATAGTAGGTTGGCTCCAAAGCCTGAAGGAAATAATCAACCATCTCATTCTCTTTCATCGGAGGATCAACTCTTGCTGCCTGCTCTCTCCAACGGAAACCATACTCTCTAAAGCTTTCTCCGGGCTTCTTCTCGATTTTGGTCAGTGACAGACGGTCCGGGACAATTTCGAGATTGTATTGAAAATGCCATGCAAATGCTTGAGCCAGGTCGTCCCAAGTGTACCACCGAGCATGATCTTGTCGTGTGTACCACTCTAACGCTGCTCCACTTAAGCTTTGACTAAAGTAAGCCATTAATAGCTCATCTTTTCCCCCAGCTCCCCTCATCTTGCTGCAGAATTCCCTTAAGTGGGCCACCGGGTCACCATGGCCATCATATAAGTCAAACTTGGGTAACTTGAATCCTGCTGGCAACTAGACGTCAGGAAACAGGCACAGGTCTTTGTAGGCTACACTTACTTGTCCTCCGAGACCCTGCATATTTCTGAATGACTGCTCTAAGCTCTTGACCTTTCGTATCATCTCCTCTTGCTCGGGGTTTTTAGGAGGCTTCTCTTCTTCAGCTGAGAGATTAAAATGGGGAGCGTAAGAGCATGGTTCTGGGGGTTTGAAGGTGGGTTCGGGTGGGTAATAGTGGTTTTCATGGGTTTGGAACAGAGGTTCACTAGAGGATCTGTGTAATGCAGCGGGTGGAGGAGCCACGAATACTGGAGCAATTGGTGGTGGAGGACATGGAATTTGTTTGGGTGGTGGTGGTGGTGGTGGTGGTGTCTGAGAGGTGGTTCCGTAGTACTGCTGGTAAGTAGGGAAAGCAGGAGATGAGTTCACTATGGGAGGATCTTGGGGTTGAGCTGGTGGTGGGAGGTAATTGGGGTTGGCAGGATAGGCTGGTGGTGGATGTCCCTTCGACCAGGCCTGGTACATCTCGGCCATTTGTTGCTTCAGTTTATACATCTCCTCCCTCATTGTATTAACGTCCACTACCTCCTCCTCTCTGGATGGGTCGACAATGCTTGCTTCTAAATCCTGATTGACCATGTTTGACTTGTCCTTGGAGCGGGTGTTGTACGGATGGGTTGCCAGAATTCCAGTGAGTTTAACCACTTGCCTGGACTCATCAACAAAACTTTGTTAGCGGTTAGGGCATTAACAAATAGATAACCGCACATTGATGGGTGGATGCACCTAAGCAGTCAACCGTTTCTATTATGTCTCTGTTCATTCACATGCGTCATCCCGGCTTTCCATTTCTTTTTCTTGCCAATTAGTTCCCACTCTTATCTTTTCCTTTCCACTTTGTTTTGCTCTCCCTCTTTTGGTTCTCTTTCCTTTGGTTTTTCCCCTGTTTGTATCATTCCTTTCTGGTTTTCCCTTTTATTATTTAGGAACGGTCGAATCCTATGGAGATTGCCTACGTATCACGACCCTACGTGAATCAGACCAAGCGTAGTTCGTGAAAAATAAATGCAAAGTAGGAGCAGGATATTTTTGGCAATTTCAATTTTATTGATAGCAAATTTCTCTATTACAAAGACTCAAAACAACTAACAGACTCTAAGAACTATAACCTCCATCATCCTTATTCTAATTTAAACAAAATACAGACTCAATCCACTGACTGTCTTTTAACGAAAAGGAGATACAGACTCTGGTAAAAAGAAATACAAACCGAAATGACCTAACTCCATAAAAAAAAGAAATACAAAACTCAGAAGACAAACTTTTTTTTAGTAGAAGAAGGAGTTAAGACTCAAAGACAATTACGAATACATTAAAGCTCCTGGTGCCCGCGGGACATCATTCGGTCTCGCCGCGGGCCTATATGCAAGTTCCCCTTGAAGTCTGTCCAGGTCGTTCATTATCTGCTTCACAAATATCATCACTGATGCCAAGAAGGTGGTACGGGTCATGTTCTCGCACATTTGACATTTCCTAGTAATGGAATGAGCAACGGTTAAGATTCTCTCTCGGATTCTTCCTTTCTCTTGAAGCAACTGCCCTATCTGCTGGGCCCTAGCCTCCAAAGTCTGCTCAGCCGCCTGGCTTTGTTCCCGGAGTTGTTGCAAGTCCATTTCTAAATGTGCCAATGCCATGTAACAATGTTCTCTTTCGACTTTGAATTCTTTTGCCTGTTTGATCATTCGGTTTTCTGTGGCAATGACCTTTTTCTTTAATCCTGTGACCTCATTGTCATATTCATTTTTTAACTGTTTAACCATGCGGGCCCGTTCTTCTGCGTGTTTAGCCAATT
>NW_017672543.1:47675-122331 GCF_001879085.1 Nicotiana attenuata
ACAGGTCCTATGTTAGCTCCAACACAATATCTCCCACTGTGTCTTTCCCTCCGCCGTCAAATCCCCTTACACAGATGCTATTTTTATGAATTCTTTCCCTGTCAACTTTCAACTTTTCTAGAGTGGAAAGAGGGCAAATGTTTGCACTAGACCCATTATCAATTAGCACCCGAGTCACCACGAAATCTTCACACTTCACTGTGAGGTAAAGAGCTCTATTATGTTCAGTTCCTTCCAATGGCAACTCATCATCAGAAAATGTTACCCTGTTCACCTCAAAAATTTTGTTTGCAATCTTCTCAAGATAATTCACAGTGATTTTATCTGGCACATGAGCTTCGTTTAGAATCTTCATCAACGCCCGGCGGTGTTCATCCGAATGGATCAATAAGGACAATAATGAGATCTGTGCTGGGGTTTTTCTCAATTATTCCACAATCGAATAGTCCTGAGCCTTCATCTTTTTCAGGAACTCTTCAGCTTCTTCTTCAGTAACAGCCCTCTTTGTCGGTGCCGGAGTGTCTTTAGCTGCTTTAACCTTTCTCAATTCCTCAGGGGCGAAGCACCTCCCTGATCTAGTCAACCCATGAGTTTCGCACACTTCTTCTTTAATTTCCTTTCCTTAGTACATCACAGTCACTCTGTCATAATTCCATGGGATAGCTTTCTCACTAACCACAGGCAACTGGGTCACTGGTTTAACGATAACTGGTTCTGTTCGAGCGCCTTTTACAACCAACACAGGCTTAACAACTGCTCCTGGTATTGTCACCTTAACAGGCTCTGGTTCTATTATCATCACTGGTTCACTGACTGTCCGGTCCATTGCGACCAAGGCTTTCCCATCAACCAATTTCTCATTTGCTTTATTTTCACTTGCCTTAATCATCATCACAATTTGTGACGACTTCTTGTATTCTCCCTTCTGCACTAACTCGATCATGTGAGCCTCATGATGAATTGGTAGCGGATTCTGCGTGATATTTGGAGTCTCCGGAGCCTGCACCTCAATTCTCCGTGTATCAATGAGTTCCTGAATGGCAGTTTTCAGATGCCAACAATTCTCCGTGTCATGTCCAGGCGCTCCAGAGCAATACTCACAGCTTACTGAATGGTCCAGGTTCCTTGGGGGAGGGTTTGGTAATTTGGGTTTGATCGGGTTCAACATGCCCAACTGCCTTAATCTGTGGTACAGGCTGGTATAAGATTCACCCAAGGGAGTAAAAGTCTTCTTCTTTTGCAACCTATCATTCTTAAATGTGGGATTGGGTTGGTAACTGGTTCCAGCGTTATTTCTGTTGGTTCTTGGGGGTGGGTAAGTGTTTTGAGATGGGTAAGTGTTTTGGGGAGTGGGTGCGCGCCATTGTGCATGGGTAGGAGGTTGGGGGTATGTCTGGGCATGATGGACGGAGAAATGGGGAGTAGGAGGTGGGTAGTAATGCTGTGGTAGGCCATATGGAGTATGTGGGTAAGCTTGGGGGTGAGGGCGAGGTTGGTGATAATATGGTGACGGACTCCTGGACCAGACCCTTGATTCCACTACTGCCACTTCTTCTTTCTTCTTCTTTCCCAATACTCCTCCGGTGCCGCTTTGAATAGCCTGCGTAGTTGCTTTGAGTGCTGAATAGCTCATAATCTTGTTAGACTTGAGACCCTCTTCCACCATACTTCCCATCTTCACGACCTCATTGAAAGTTTTCCCCACTGCAGACACCAGATGACCATAGTAGGTTGGCTCCAAAGCCTGAAGGAAATAATCAACCATCTCATTCTCTTTCATCGGAGGATCAACTCTTGCTGCCTGTTCTCTCCAACGGAAACCGTACTCTCTAAAGCTTTCTCCGGGCTTCTTCTCGATTTTGGTCAGTGACAGACGGTCCGGGACAATTTCGAGATTGTATTGAAAATGACATGCAAATGCTTGAGCCAGGTCGTCCCAGGTGTACCACCGAGCATGATCTTGTCGTGTGTACCACTCTAACGCTGCTCCACTTAAGCTTTGACTAAAGTAAGCCATTAATAGCTCATCTTTTCCCCCAGCTCCCCTCATCTTGCTGCAGAATCCCCTCAGATGGGCTACAGGATCACCATGTCCATCATACAAAAAAAACTTTGGTAACTTGAACCCTGCTGGTAGCTGGACATCGGGAAACAAGCACAAATCTTTGTAGGCCACACTGACTTGTCCACCCAATCCTGGCATGTTCCTGAAGGATTGCTCCAGGCTTTTTACTTTTCGAAACATCTCCTCTTGCTCAGGGTTTTTGGGAGGCTTCTCTTCTTCAGCTGAGAGATTAAGCTGGGGAGCGTAAGAGCATGGTTCTGGGGGTTTGAAGGTGGGTTCGGGTGGGTAATAGTGGTTCTCGTGGGTTTGGAACAGAGGTTCACTAGAGGATCTGTGTAATGCGGCGGGTGGGGGAGCCACGAATACTGGAGCAATTGGTGGTGGAGTACATGGGATTTGTTTGGGTGGTGGTGGTGGTGGTGTCTGAGAGGTGGTTCCGTAGTACTGCTGGTAAGTAGGGAAAGCAGGAGATGAGTTCACTGTGGGAGGATCTTGGGGTTGAGCTGGTGGTGGGAGGTAATTGGGTTGGCAGGATAGACTGGTGGTGGATGTCCCTTCGACCAGGCCTGGTATATCTCGGCCATTTGATGCTTTAGTTTATACATCTCCTCTCTCATTGTATTAACGTCCACTGCCTCCTCCTCTCTGGATGGGTCGACAATGCTTGCTTCTAAATCCTGATTGGTCATGTTTGACTTGTCCTTGGAGCGGGTGTTGTAAGGATGGGTTGCTAGAATGCCAGTCAGCTTAAACACCTACCTGGACTCATCAACAACAACTTGGTTAGCGGTTAGGGCATTAACAAATAGATAACCGCACATTGATGGGTGGATGCACCTAAGTAGTCAAACGTTTCTATTATGTCTCTGTTCATTCACATGCGTCATCCCGGCTTTCATTTCTTTTCTTGCCAATTAGTTCCTACTCTTATCTTTTCCTTTCACTTTGTTTTGCTCTCCCTCTTTTGGTTCTCTTTCCTTTGGTTTTTCCCCTGTTTGTATCATTCCTTTCTGGTTTTCCCTTTTATTATTTAGAAACGGTCGAATCCTATGGAGATTGCCTACGTATCACGACCCTGCGTGAATCAGACCAAGCGTAGTTCGTGAAAAATAAATGCAAAGTAGGAGCATGATATTTTTGGCAATTTCAATTTTATTGATAGCAAACTTGTCTATTACAAAGACTCAAAACAACTAACAGACTCTAAGAACTACAAACTCCATCATCCCTATTCTAATTCAAACAAAAATACAGACTCAATCCACTGACTCTGGTAAAAAGAAATACAAACCCAAATGACCTAACTCCAAAAAAAGAAATACAGACTCGGAAGACAAACTTCTTTTTTTTAGTAGAAGAAAGAGTGCAGACTCAAAGACAATTACGAATACATTAAAGCTCCTGGTGCCCGCGGGACATCATTCGGTCTCGCCGCGGGCCTATATGCAAGTTCCCTTTGAAGTCTGTCCAGGTCGTTCATTATCTGCTTCACAAATATCATCACTGATGCCAGGAAGGTGGTACGGGTCATGTTCTCGCACATTTGACATTTCCTAGTAATGGAATGAGCAACGGTTAAGATTCTCTCTCGGATTCTTCCTTTCTCTTGAAGCAACCGCCCTATCTGTTGGGCCCTGGCCTCCAAAGTCCGCTCAGCCGCCTGGCTTTGTTCCCGGAGTTGTTGCAAGTCCATTTCTAACTGTGCCAATGCCATGTAACAATGTTCTCTTTCGACTTTGAATTCTTTTGCCTGTTTGATCATTCGGTTTTCTGTGGCAATGACCTTTTTCTTTAATCCTGTGACCTCATTGTCATATTCTTCTTTTAACTGTTTAACCATGCGGGCCCGTTCTTCTGCATTTTTAGCCAATTGCTTCCGGACCCCAGCTAATTCCTTTTCTGCCTTGTTGCGGTCAAAACTGTAGTCGTTCACCTTTTGCCTTAGATTTGCTATAAGCTTTGCATCTTTGGCACTCCTGACAGGATTATCGGCCTCTAACTTCATTTTTTGGATTTGGGCTCGCAAGGCTTCATTCTCTTTGGCCAATTGTTTTTTCTCACCTTCATCAGCCGCGGCTTGCAAGCTATTTTCAAATCGGAGGTCTTGGACCTGTTTTTCCAATGCTCCTATGCGGGCCCTATACTCATTTTCTTTAGTTAACCAATCCCACTGTTCTCGTGATGATTCAACAAATTCCTGGATGTGAGGTCGTTTGGCCGGTCTTCCGAATGCAACGTCCCTTCTATACCAAGCCTGATAATCAGGCGACACTTCTCCTTTGGCTCGATCTCGAACACAAGTGTTTGCCGTCAAATATTGACATTCGCTCCAGACTTGGCGGACCATTGCTTCAGGAAACTGGCCATCAGGGCCAATCTCAACCACTTGCAAACTAAGATCATCATCCTTGGGTACTATCTGGCATCTCCCCAGCTGCCTCAACACTCGATACGGTGCGTAAGGCTGAATGCTTCTAAGCCCCATCAGAAGGAAATGTGATCGGGCTGTCGGCATGTATACGATTTCATCAACGGGTAACCATCCCAGTGTCCACTCTATTTGGCTTACAGTGAGAGACCGAAAATATGTTGTCCAACTCGTGACTCCTTCTGGCAATTCGGCCCCTTTAATCCTCGTGTAAAACTCTTCTGTGCATGTCTTTTCTGGAGACCCGTAGCTCAAAAATTGAGGACGATGACACAGATGCTCGATCATCCACATTTGTAACAATAGACTGCACCCCTCGAAGAAAGCTTCCCCGGCCTTGCAAGTTGTAAGAGCATGGAAGATGTCGGCCAATATCATAGGTGCAAGTGTACTTTTGGCTTGAGTAATTAACGTGCTGACGACCCCAGCTATTTTTATGTCAATGTTCCCATCCTTCCTTGGAAATACTAAAAGCCCCAAGAAAGCTACCATAAAGGCGAAACGTCGATGCTCCTTCCACTTTTGGCGGTTTCTTTTGCTACATATCTTACATTCTGGGTTGTTGAACCCCCCGATATGGCCTATCGATGATATATGAAGCTCAGAGTACAAAAGCCATTTGCCAGATCTGTGTTATGGACGGTTCTGACTATCTTCAAAGAGTCTAGAAATCTGTGCACGGTTACAACTCTGGGGGCAACCAAGTATTTGTGCCTCAACGGAACCTCATCCTTTCCAATGTAGCCAGCTATTTCCTCTAATGTCAGGTAAGCTCAAAGTCCGAAAAATGGAACATTATGTGCTGGGTCCCAACATGTAACCAGTGCTCTAATAATATCTCCCCGAGGCGCAATATCGAGCAAACCGGTAAGCCCTTTCAAATGTTTCTTGACTGCAGCTTGCCCTTCTCCGCCTAAATCATTCCACCACAGACGTAACTCCAAAGGGATTTTATGCATGATTGAAAATAATTCATTTTGAGTCGTGCTCATCCTGCACATTTATTAAGGTAATTTTAATCATTTATTTTGACCTAGAAGAGAAAAATGGAACAATCTCTGTTCAAATTTCCAATAAGGAAGATTTTAAGGCTGTGCCTGCTAACCGTTAAAAAATGACTCAAGGTGGTTGTTCTTGCAAAAACAGCCTTCCGGCGCCCTTTTGGGGACATTCAGCTTATTTTAAACAAGAATGGCGGCACCCGACTTATTCATGATGAAATTAAAAAATTTGGCATTTTTTGGCTATTTTTGCAAAGGGGAGGTTGGACCCGATGAGGGTTGCCTACGTATCTAACATCCGGTGAGAATCAAACCAACGTAGTTCGGGCAAATAAATCTAACTATTTTGAAAACAAGACTCTTTTTTGTTTTTGTTGGCAAATTCACTATTTCTGAAAGCAAGATTCTTTTTTATATTTTCTTTTCAGTGGCAGATAAAATAAACTAATATGAAAATAAAACTCTTTTTGTTTTTCTTTTCCATTTTTCTTCTTTTTTTTTTATTTTCTCAAAAATTCGGCAGCATTTCGGCACTACTTGGACATTGGGTTTTTCTAATATAGGTAATTAACTCTCCACACTACTATTTTCTCTTTTCCCTTTTTTGTTTTTTTTTACTTTTTCCCAAATATTCAAAGCCGGTCAGCATGCGAGTCCAAAACAGATAAATGCACAAGTAGGATGCATCAGGATGGTCCTTTATTCTGGGTACACCTGTCCTAGACGGACCTAACCCCTGTGTTGAGTCCCCTAAGGCATATGCACGTGATGCAAATAAGCGTTCCTACTAGGGATCCGGCATGAAGTCAAGTTATTCTAGGTTCAAAACCTGGGTATGTGTTCCAGACTGTGTACCCGAGCGGACAACTCGAGTCGAGGAGGGGGCTACGTACCGGGAACCAAAAGGCCATTCGGCTTAGTAACTTGTCTGGCCTCTTTCTTATTTCAGGGTATTGACACTAACAGAATAGGGAGTCTCAACCAGTAAGCACATCCCCGGAGGTGAGAAGAGAAGGGTTTCGGCACAGTTTATATACAGTTCAGATAATATCAAAGCGGTAAAAAGCAATGTTTTGCACATTTAGCATGAAACATGTAGGAAAATCAGATATAACCGAATACAACAATTATTCTAAGCTCGAATTCTGAACCCTGAACCAAAGTTCTGGGTTCTAGTTCCCCAGCAGAGTCGCCAGAGCTGTCACACCTCCTTTTTTCCTACACCTGTGAGGGTGTAAAGGAGTTTTTCCAATTAAAGGACAGTCGGAACGGGATTTATTATTAATATTCAGAGTCGCCACTTGGGAGATTAATGGTGTCTCAAGTCACCGGTTGAATCCCGATCCGAGGAAATTATGACTCTGTTAACAGTCCGCGAACCAGAAATTCGAGTAAGGAATTCTGTTAACCCGGGAGAAGGTGTTAGGCATTCCCTGATTCCGTGGTTCTAGCACGGTCGCTCAACTGTTGTATTTGATTTTATCTTATTTCAAACATGTTCTAACTTATGTGCTTTTATTAGTAAACCGCTTTTATTTTTATTTTTAATAAGAATTGCAACGTCGTGAAAATGCGTCTCGAACCACGTCGCACCAGTGCACCCGTGGTTGTTGACACATTTCGACTCCGTTTGGATTTGAATTTAGGTCACATAAATGTGCACCCGAATTTTAGGAAGGTAATTTTATTAAAGTGCGCGCCTAAAGAGACTAACGCGTTTTTATCTTTGGGGAAGGCCGTGAAATTCGCTAAACGGCCCATCCCGAAGTCTAAAAATTAAAACAAGCATTTAATGAGGGCCCCGCAATTCGCTTTTTATTTGGTGAGGCTCGTCTCATTTATTGTTTAAAAGGGCAAAACCTAAAAGCAACTATGGTTTTCTATTTATTTGTCTCTAAAAATAAAATAAAAGGTCCTAATTAATTTGTTACTGGATTGAAGTAGACTAAACGGTAACTCTGTATCAAACCAAACATTGGGCTCCAAAACAAACCCATCAGCGGAAAATTGCATTTAAACCTACGCCAAACTGGCCGGCCGCAAATCTCGGCCCAGGTCCAAACGTGAAAGGAATTAAAATTGGACCTAGGCCTACGTATCCGGTAGCCTGCAGCCCAAATATCCTGGGACTTGGCCGTTATATACCTGACTCTTTAAACTCAATAGAACCACAATTTACTTACACAAAGGTTTGCTGGATTTATTCAAACTACTATAAATGTTGTTCCAACAATTGGTGATTAAGGAGTAGCAATATTCACATTTGAATTAAGGAAACAATGCTCCCTCAAATTCCGTCTCGACTGAATGAAATCAGTCCAATTGATGACGCCTAATTCAATTCAAGTAAACTAATGATTTGAACCATTAGCCTAGAGTTATTAACACTTACATATAAACGCAGATATGAATTGCTGCAACACAACACAGGTTCAGTTTGAAATTAAACTAGATTTCAAAATCAAGCGCAAATCCAAATGTTTCTGGCTCTTCTAGACTAAACAGGTACTAATGGCTACAAATTTCCTCACATTTCCAGGAACACGTCTAATTATCTTAACAGTCTAAATCATTCAGTTGTAGTCCAGTGAATATAATAACAAATCAAGGTTTGAATATCATCAACGAACTGATGCTCGAATACACAATTCAGAAATTGAAACTAAATCAAATTTCATGCTTTAATTGTCACATAAATTCATTCTTCAGTTCGTAATCCTCAAGGACAAAGCTGTGTACCTGGTATTCGAAATTAAGAAGAAGCAGAGTCAGTCAGCAACAACAACCACGAATCAATCAGCCAGGAACTTAATTCAATGACCATGAAGAGTTTAAAAACCAAGTAAACCCCCAGGCAATCAACCACAAGCCACTCAAATGCAATTAAAACTTGATCAGAAGCCACAGGACTTCTTCAGCAATCAACAAACAACCAGCAATCAAAAAATAACCCACATTTACTCGAAATAACCCCAGAACAACTTCAGCAAACCCAAAACTTATCCAAAAACTAGTTCAAACAGACCCAAAATTGCTCGAAATCAAACTAATGAACCTCTGAAATTTCAGGAACTAAAAGAATGGAAATCAGCAATTAAAAATCAAAATTAACTTGAATTGTCTAATGGAGCAGTACTTTTTGATTTTTGAAGGTTTTCTATTGTTTTCGTTTTGAATTTTGAATTGTAGTTTTCAGATCTGGAATAAAAACTGGAGCACACTGTTTTTTGGGGGAAACTCTAAGGCTCCAAACTTGTTCAAGAAGGCATTAGGGGTGCCTTTTATAGGCAAGGAGTGGGGCAGAAGTCATTTAGATTCCTGAACTTCTGGACAAAGCATGAGAGCTTCAAACAAGTGGTGCAGGAAAACTGGAGTGCAGACTTTGCTGCCACTCCCTTTGTGTTGTTCAATTATAAACTTAAAAAGCTGAAAAAAACCTTGGCAAACTGGAGTAAAGCAATTTATGGAAATATTTTCCAAAAGATTGCTAGTTTGGAAGAAGTTGTGGTAGTTCATGAAAAACAATTTGAAGAGCATCCAACACAGTTGAATAGAGCAAGGCTGCAAAAAGTTCAAGCAGAAATGATAAAATATCTTGCCCTTGAAGAAGACTTTTGGAGGCAGAAAGCTGGCATGTTGTGGTTCAAAGATGGAGTTCGAAATACTAAATTCTTCCATGCACAAGTGAATGGGAGAAGGAAGATATTGAAGGTTAATAGAATTCAAACTAGAAATGGCAGCTGGTTGGAGGAGGATGATCAGATAGCTAAAGAAGCAGTGGATTTTTTTCAACAACAATTCACTGAAACTGTTGTGCCAACAAATTTTGATATCATTGATCATGTTCCTCGCTTAATTGATGGAGAGCAAAATGAACAACTGGTTAGCATACCTACTAGGGAAGAGGTGAAGAAAGTTGTGTATGGATTAAATGGTGACTCTGCAGCAGGACCAGATGGTTTCACAGGAGCTTTTTTTCATTCATGCTGGGATATAATTGGAGATGATACATACCAGATGGTCCTGGCATTTTTCAGTGGACAACAATTGCCAAAATGTATTACTCACACAAATTTGGTGCTACTGCCTAAGAAAAAAGAGATCAGTACCTTCTCTGATATGAGGCCTATAAGTTTAAGCAATTTCACCAACAAAATATTCTCGAGGGTGTTGCATGAGAGGCTGGTGGATTTGTTTCCTAACTTAATATCGGAGGAACAAGCTGGATTTGTGAAGGGGAGAAGCATAGTGGAAATTTTTTTGCTAACACAGGAGATTATCACTGATATACGACTAAGAACAAGAGCTGGTCCTAATGTGGTTATTAAGCTCGATATGACAAAGGCGTATGATAGGTTATCTTGGTTGTTCTTGACAAAAATGTTAAGGAAACTAGAATTCTCAGAGATGTTTATTGGGATGGTATATGATATTGTAGGAAAGAATTGGTATTTTGTGCTTATTAACGGGCAGCCTTATGGTTTCTTTAAGTCATCGAGGGGTATAAAACAAGGTGATCCATTATCTCCCACATTGTTTATATTAGGTGCTGAAGCTCTTTCAAGAGGTTTAAATGCATCGCACTCCAATTTGCATTTTTGTGGATTTGGTTTACCTAAATGGAGTCCAAAAATAAACCATCTTGCGTATGCAGATGACATAATCATTTTTCATCATCAGACGCAACATCTCTAAGATTGATTATGGGTGTATTACATGCATATGAGAGTGCTTCTGGTCAATTAGTGAACAAATCCAAGTCTGCAGTATACATGCACCACTTGACTGATGAAGAAGTGTTTGATAAAGTCGAGCAAATCACTGGTATAGGAAGGCAGGAATTCCCATTCACATACCTTGGGTGTCCAATTTTTTATGCACGAAGGAGAATGGATTACTATCAAGGTCTGTTATCAAAGGTATTAGACAAATTGCAGAGCTGGAAAGGTAAGCTTTTATCCATTGGAGGGAGGGCAATTTTAATAGCAAATGTGTTACAGAGTATGCCTATTCATCTATTGTCTGCTGTAAATCCACCAAGTTATGTAATAAATGAACTGCATAAGATCTTTGCACAATTCTTTTGGAGTAGCTCAGTAGGTGGAAGCAGTAGGCACTGGGTATCATGGAACACTTTATGTATGCCATATGATGAAGGGGGGATTGGTTTTAGATCATTTCATGATGTGTCTAAGGCATTATTTTGTAAATTATGGTGGAACTTTAGGACAAAGCCTAGTTTATAGAGCTCATTTATGAGTCAAAAGTATTGTAAAAAGCTCAATGCAGTGATAGTTCCATGGAGAGATGGATCCCATGTATGGAGGAAAATGTTGGAATGTAGGGATATTATCGAGCATCAAATCATTTGGAAGCCAAAAATGGGGTCAGCATTGTTTTGGTTTGACAATTGGAATGGGCTGGGAGCTTTGTATTTTCTAGTTCCACAGGACTTTGCTGTTGATGAAAGCATTCAAAATGTGTTTGAAGTAGTGCAAAATGGTATGTGGAATGTTAACGGACTTATGGAGTTATTACCTGAAGATTTAGGACAGCACATTGTGGATACAATTGCACCTCCAGCTCATAATAATGTTTTAGATGCTCCATTCTGGATGTTAGAAACAAAGGGACACTTCACTGTAAAGTCTGTATGGGCTTATCTTAGAAGAAGGGCTGAACCTAGAATGGCCTACAAGAAAATATGGGTAAAAGGGTTGCCATTTAAAATATCTTTTTTTCTATGGAAGGTATGGAGAGGTAAATTTCCACTTGATGACTTTATGAGAAGATTAGGCTATTGTATGCCTTCAAAATGCTGGTGTTGTGCAGATTCGATGCAAGAATCACTTTGTCATGTTTTCTTTACATCAAGGGCAGCTCATACTGTATGGAAGTACTTTCTAGGAAGAGCAGGAATTGATGTGAATGGATTGAATTTGCACCAAGCAATTACTAAATGTTGGAATGCACAAGTTCTGCGCAGGATTAAACCAATCATGCAGGCTTTGCCAGCTTGTATTGTGTGGGAACTGTGAAAAAGAAGAAATAGTTTAAAATATAGAGGGAATGTGTTTGTGAGCAGGGTGATCTACCAAGTGTCCACAACTCTTCAATCACTTGTCCAGTTGAGAAAGACAGGCCTTAGAGTCCAACAAAAGTGGCAGGATCTGTTGCACATGCTCGAGAATTATACACCAAAGTTGAAATTTGAAAAGGTAATATGGGAGTTCCCAATGGAAGGTTGGATAAAGGTAAACACTGATGGGGCATCAAGAGGTAATCCAAGGAGAAGCTCGATTGGTTTTTATGTAAGGAATGAGAATGGGGATATCATTTATGCAGCTGGAAAGGAAATTGCAGAAGGATCAAATAATGAAGCAGAGGCAATAGCTATAATGGAGGCAATAAGATTATGCAAAGCTCAGAATCATGACCAAATATGGCTTCAAACTGATTCAATGCTCATGAAAAACATAATTGAAGGAAACTGGACACCACCATGGTGTATTGCTGAATGCATGGATGAGATCAGGAGATTAATAGCTGAGGTGGAAATAAAACTGACTCATATATATAGGGAGGGCAACAAATTGGCAGACTACTTAGCAAACTATGCTCTAGATGTTGGGGATATAGAAGCTTTTAATTTCAGGGATCTAGAGTCACAAGGGAGGAGGATTGTGAATGAGGATAAGATGCAATGTGCACACATAAGGGTAAGAGTGGCAAGGAATCAGGGGGTGAAGGAGGAAGGATGAAGGTTGAGGCAGAAGGGATCAAATGTCTTAGTTATCATGTTCAAATCAGTAATGAGGAGAGCATGGTGACAAGTTGGTTTACTAACTGGTTTTTCTTTTTTGCAGGTGCTGAATATGTTTTGTTGTTATATGTTGTGATGGAATTCCATATTGTGGTATCAATGCTTAGCATTCAGTCCAATGGAAGGACATTACAGCTGGACAATAACACATTAGCGAGGAGCCAAAATATGAAGGAAAAATGCAGAAGAAAACTGCCCAGAATGTCTAAGAGAATTGGGCAATCTCAACATATAAGTGCAAAAAACTGGAGTATAAGGTTTGCATATTTCACGAGGATGCTGCTCAGAACTTCTAAGAGAATTGAGTGGCAGAGGATAGCAGAAGCAATAAACTGGAGCATTGATAAATTACAAGAGATGGAGCCAAATGATGGAGGGGATACAATCAAAGAACAAAGGACAAGGTTGTTCAGAATTTCCAACAGAATTAGACAGCAGAGGTCAAGACAGGCATTCCATGAGAGCATGAGTGAGGTAGGGTGTATTGGGGCATCATGGGGAGGTAGTGTAAGATATAGGTATGCAGGGAGTCAGGCAATTATGGGGGTAAATCAAGGCAGGAGCATAAGGAGATTTTCATATGAGAGCCAAAAAATGAGTGCTGATCAGTTAGTAAAATTGGAGGAGGGCATGATCATTGAGGTGTTATGGTTCAGCTGCCATGAGGGAGACATATATGTGAGCTGGAACAATAAAGAACTGAGGAGTAGGAGGTCAGATAGTATGAAGAGAATGGAAAGGAGTCTGATGGACAGTTTGGTTCTAATGCAGGATCAACAGCTTCAAATCCTTAGGGAAGAGAAGGTGCTGGTCAATTTTTTCCATAACTGCAGAGGAAAAGAAATGATGAGTAGGGAAGCTGAGGGGATGGAACAATATGATGGGAAATCAATAGGGATTGGGAATACAAAGCAGGATAAACACTCCCAAATCCTTCTGGAGGAGAGAGTGGTGGTCAAGTTTTTTTCTAACATTGTGTTCTTCTTTGTAGGATATGTTATTGTACTCATGCCTTTCCATTTAATATGACTTCTATGGGTGGTATTCGTACTTCGTACTCATTCCCTTGAAGAAGGAACGATGGCAAGCACAAGCATGAGAGGGCATTTTTGGATAATTCCTTGCATGAGCTCGAGCAAACTAAGGTTTTGGAGTGTAATTCTGGGCATATTGGCTCAGCATGGGCACAAATCAGTAGTGCAGCAACAGAATACACCTTATGAGCTATCATTCGACGCAAGGATCTCAATATTATGCAAAAGGATGACACACGAAAATGGAGTCAAATTTGACACAGCTCAAAAGGTTACACTTTCAGCAAACTTCACTGAGCTAAATTATAAGGAAACATTGGAGTCGAATAGGATTAACATTATCACAGGACAAGGATACAAAACACCCAAGGGAGGAAGCTATATGACTGTACGAAAAGATCAAAGGATAGAATATGCAAATGAAGACAAAATCAAGGCAAGTGCTAAACACATGCTATCGTTACATCTAATGATAATGCCTTCTTTGAGTATGAGGATACATGGAAAACACAGGAAAATACACATTTGTGTTTATATTGTGTAAGGGCAAACCAAGAGAAGAAGTCAACTCAATTTTAATTCAAAGAAAGAGGCTACGCGTGCAAAATCTGGACAGCAGCAGGCTATTCATGCAAGGAGAGTCAAACGCAGTTGATACATTTACACAGAGACATAGATATTAATAATCATAGTATTAGTATTTCTGCTAGTTTTCACTATGTGATACCAATATTGAGTACATTACTCAGCATTGGTAGTAGGTTCTATGTAGTTTTCAAATTTTATGATTTTTCTTTTGTTAGACCTCCTGACAAACTATATTTTTTGATTACTTTTATATAAATAAAAAATAGCCCTAGGCACTGCCTAGTGGATTGGTTAAAAAAAAAACCTGAACACCCCCCCCCCCCCGCGTTGGAGTCTAGAGAGAGAGGCTCTGGCAACAAAAATAGGCGATTAGAGAGAGAAAGTAATCGCAGCTCTTCCATGGCCACGCCGGCCGGCGGCCAGCCATCTTTTCCGGCTGGTCAGCCTCCCTCACCTCTGCCCAACCTCCTACAACAAATAACAACAATTCCCAGCCATCAAATCCTACAAACAACAATCAACAACCCATAAACTACGTGAAAGCAATAAAACATACGTCAAATACCACTGCCATGCATGATCGAGCAGCAGGTATTGAGCCTATTGCTCTTAGGAGAGCTACATTGCATCAAGGACAGCCTTTGGTTTGTTTTACTGAAGCAGAAGTTGAGCGCATGAACGTGATCGAAGGTTTGCAGTATGCAGTGGTATGTAAATTCTCATATGGATGGCCTGAGCTTAATGAACTACGTCGCATTCTCCCTATTCAATGTGGGATTAAGGGTGAGTGCAATATTGGCTATTTACGTGATAGGCATGTGTTAGTTAGATTGACATTATGGCATGATTTCATTGACTTCTCATCAAAGGGAGTACATTATGTCAAAGACAAGTTTGGAGAAGAGTAACAGCTTAGAACATTGATATATGATGCTAAATTCAAGGTTGGTGAGGAGACACCAAAGGTTATGGCATGGATTTCATTCCCTAATTTGTTGCCAACTTATTTTGTTAAAGAATGCTTGTTTTCATTAGCTTCAGCAGTTGGTAAGCCATTACACCTTGATCACGCTACTGTGAACAAAACTAGACCTAGTTGTGCACGTGTGAAAGTATTGGTTGATTTACTAGCTGATCTTCCTAAGAAGGTACGTATGGATATTGTGAATGAGAACACTGGAGAAATAAGAACTGAGTGGGTGAACATAAAGTATGACTATCTTCCTAAATATTGTAAGGAATGCAAGCTTCAAGGACATGATATGTTTGAGTGCTGGAGGTTACATCCTGAACTTGTGGCAAGTAGGAATGAGGAGAAGCAGCCTGTTTCAGAGGTTGGTGTGCAAGAAAATTAAGAGTTGGGTAAGAATAATGCTCCATTGATGATATTAACAAGTGAAAAAGTTGTGGGTAATGTAGGTACTTAGTGGAAAGAGGTTAGGGACAGAAGAGTTCAAGGCAAAGACAAGCAGAATGTGGAAGGAACAAAAACTGGGAAAGAAATAGTCCTTGTGGAAAAACAAACTGCAGTAGTCTCTCAGCAGGTGCAGACCAACAACAAGTTTGAAGTTTTAGAGGTTGAGAACAGTGAAGATAATGCCAACAAATAGTTGTCTTTGGTGGAGGACCAAGGGGATCAAAGTGCACTGCCCAATACAAAGGGTACTGGTATTTTAAACCCTGCAGCACCAGCTTTTAAGCCTAATTCTCCTGGGACTGACAAGGGAAAGAAGGGAGGAAAGAGGAACACAACTGTTGTACCAGTTGTCAGTTCTACACCAGCAGGATTTAAAAAACCAAGAGAAAGAGAGGAAGCAAAGAGTAAGGAAAGGAAAAATTATGAACAACAAGTCCAGGAATCTACTGCAGCATGGGTACAAAGGGCATTTACTGGTAATATTATTGCCACAAATACATCAGTTCAAGATATACCATCACAGGATACCAGAGTTGATTTGGCACTTGCAAAGGAAAATGACAATGGGAATATAGATGATACAGAGTTTGAAATATTTCAAAGTAATGAAAAAGCAAAATGGATGGGAGGCAGGTTGTGGTCTGAACAAGTTGAAGAAGATACAAAAGAAGGAGTGATCCTTAATGTAATGCAAAGTGAGGAGGAAACTGGGGGAGACAAAATGGATGAAGAAGATCAAAGTGTGAATGTTAAGGCTAAAGATACAAAAACTTCATAAGGTCAAAGTATGAATACTATAGCAGATGAAGGTAATGATCAGAAGAATAACAATGAGCAGGGGAGCAACAATAAAGGCAATGTGGCAGAAATAGTGATTACTAAGGAGATAGATGGTAACAACATTGATCCAGGAGGAACAGGAGAAAGAAAATCTGTTGATCCTACTGACATGTCTAAAATGGAAGCCATTACAAATGCATTAACAAAGCAGAATCAACAAGTTGAGGAGGCAACAGAAGTTACTTTGGCATCTAAAAACACCAGTGAGAAAGCAGTAATACCCACTCAGAAGGCTTCTAATCTAGTAGAGGTTAAAGGGGTTGCAGAAACAGAAGGAGAGGAAGTTACAGGAAAAGACATGGATGAAGAGTCTACAACACAAAATTTTCTCAATATTGCCAAACAAGGAGATCTGTCCCCCAGACAAATTGAACAAGTTAAATCTGCAGCCAAAGGTAAAAAGAAGCAACAAAAAGAAAATTCAACTGTTCCAACAGGTGGAGTTCAAACAAGAAGAACTCTATCCAAATCCATTAATCACTGATGGATGCAATCATATGGAATGTTAGGTCTGTGAATACTATGCAGGCTTTTGAGAGATTGATTCTTATGCATAGACAACATCATTTTGAATTCATAGGAGTCCTGGAACCCATGCAACAGTCTAACAAGGTGGAAAGGTACAAAAGTAGAATAGGGTTCGCTCAAGCAGTAGTGAATGTATCAAACAAAATATGGGCATTTATTGATGAAGTATGTGAAGTAGACATTATGTACAACATGGTTCAGCAGCTGACTTTGAAATTATTTCACACTGAAACTCATGTAGAATTAATTCTTACATTGGTTTATGCCAAAGTGATTCTATTGAGAGAATAGAACTATGGGACTCTTTGTATGCAATGGCTTCTGATATGACTTCTCCCTGGCTAGTGGGAGGTGATTTCAATGTCATATGCGATGAGGAGGGGAAGTTTGGTGGATTGCCAGTGTCATTGAATGAGGTAGATAATTTCAGACACTGCACCAACACTTGTAATTTGTCAGATCTAGGATTTAAAGGAAGTATATTTACCTGGTGGAATGGAAGATCAGAAGATGACTGCATCTTTAAAAGATTAGATAGGTGCCTGGGCAATGTGGAATTGCAACAAACTTTCCCAGGATTGGAGGTTACACATTTGTCCAAGATTGGTTCAAATCATTTTCCCATGCTGCTGAAGTGTGATATTGAAACACCTCCAATTAAGAAACCATTCAGATTTCTAAACTTTTGGACCAAACATGACTCCTTTAAATCAGTGGTGAAGGAGAACTGGACAGCAGATTTCAGTGCAAATCCATTTGTGATGTTCAACTACAAACTAAAGAAGCTGAAGAAGATACTATCTTCATGGAGCAGAACAATATATGGAGATATTTTTCAGAAGATTGCTAGCCTAGAAGAAGTGTTCCTAGTGCATGAAAGACATTTTGAAGCATATCCTACTCAGATGAATAGAGAGAGATTGAAGAAGGTGCAGGCAGAAATGATAAGGTATTTGGCATTAGAGGAGGAGTTTTGGAAGCAAAAGGCCGGCATGTCATGGTTCAAGGATGGTGATAGAAATACCAAATTCTTCCATGATCAAGTCAGAGGTAGAAGGAAAGGGTTAAAACTAAAGAGGATCAAAGATAGTAATGGCAACTGGATTGAAGAGGATGAACAAATTGCAGAAGAGGCAGTTAGTTTCTATAAGGAGCAGTTCAGAGAATCTGCAGTTCCCTCAGCTTTTCACATCATGGAGCATGTACCTAGAATACTAGAAGATGAACAAAATGAGAAACTGGTAGCAATCCCTACAAGAGAAGAAGTTAAAAATGCAGTGTATGGTTTGAATGGAGATTCAGCAAGTGGACTAGATGGATATACTGGGGCATTTTATCACATATGCTGGGATATTGTGGGAGAGGACATTTATGCAATGGTGCTAGCATTTTTTAATGGCCAGCAGCTACCAAAGTGTGTTACTCATACAAATCTGGTACTTCTGCCAAAAAAGAAAGAGGTCACTACATTCTCAGACCTGAGACCAATTAGCCTAAGCAACTTCATCAACAAGATACTTTCAAGAGTCATTCATGAAAGGTTGGTGGACTTATTACCCGGTATAATTTTTGAAGAACAAGCAGGTTTTATGAAGGGGAGGAGTATAGTAGAGAATGTACTTTTAACTGAGGAGATTATAACAAATATCAGGCTAAGAACTAAGGCTGGACCTAATGTGGTGATTAAACTGGATATGACAAAGACCTATGACAGGCTATCATGGTTGTTTCTCACTAAGATGCTAAGGAAACTAGGCTTCTGTGAAGGATTCAATGGGATGATTTTTGATTTGGTGGGCAACAACTGGTATTCTGTATTGGTAAATGGTCAATCTCATGGTTTCTTTAAATCATCAAGAGGTGTTAAACAGGGAGATCCTCTATCTCCACCATTGTTTATCCTAGCTGCTGAAGCACTATCAAGGGGTCTGAACTCACTGCACTCAAATCTATATTTCTGTGGTTTTGGACTTCCGAAATGGAGTCCAAAAATTAATCATCTGGCTTATGCAGATAATACTATCATCTTTTGTTCATCAGATGCTACATCATTGAGGCTGGTGATGGAGATTCTACACTTATATGAGGTTGCTTCTGGACAGTTAATTAACAAGAGTAAATCAGTTGTGTACATGCACCACTTAACAGACTTGGAGGTTGTTAGAAAGGTGGAAAGGATAACAGGTATAGGGAGGCAGAAGTTTCCCTTCACATATCTTGGGTGTCCCATATTTTATGCAAGGAGGAAATTGGAGTATTATCAACCTATGATATCTAAGATTTTGGACAAGCTACAAGCATGGAAAGGGAAGCTACTATCTATAGAGGGGAGAGTTGTAGTGATTTCTAGTGTACTGCAAAGTATGCTAGTACACCTGCTTTCTGCTGTTAATACCCCTAACATGTGATAAATAGGTTACACAAGATTTTTGCTCAATTCTTATGGAGCAGTACTGTGGGAGGTAACAGTAGACATTGGGCATCATGGACCACATTGTGTATGCCATGTGAGGAAGGAGGAATAGGGTTCAGGTCACTACATGATGTGTCCAAAGCACTCTTTTGCAAGCTGTGGTGGAATTTCAGGACTAAACCTAGTCTATGGAGCTCATTTATGAGCCAGAAGTACTGTAAGTAGTTGAATGCAATAATTGTTCCATGGAGGGAAGGGTCACATGTATGGAGAAAGATGCTTGAATGTAGAGATATAATAGAGCATCAGATCATTTGGAAGGTGAGAATGGGATCTTCACTATTTTGGTATGATAACTTGACTGGATTAGGAGCACTTTATTTTTTAGTTCCACCAGATTTTGGCATAGATGAGGATATACACAATGTGTGTGATCTGGTGGACAATGGAGCATGGAATGCTAATAGGCTACTACAGGTTCTCCCAGAAGAACTGGCAATTCACATTATGGAAATGATCAGTCCACCTTACCAGGAAAATATCCTTGACATTCCTTTTTGGATGCTTGAAACTAGAGGCCAGTTTACTGTAAAGACAACATGGGAGTATTTGAGGAGGAGAGAGGAACCTAGGATAGCCTATAAGATGATATGGGTGAAGGGGCTTCCATTCAAAATTTCCTTCTTTATGTGGAAAGTTTGGAAAGCTAAACTACCTCTTGATGATTTTATGAAAAGGTTGGGCTATCTTATGCCATCCAGGTGTTGGTGTTCTGAACCTAAGGAGGAATCCCTTGTACACTTATTCTTCACATCAAAAGTTGCTGAAATTGTGTGGAAATATTTCTTAACAAGAGCAGGAGTTGCAATGCAGGGGTTGACCTTACATCAAGCCATTATAAAATGCTGGACTGCACCAGTTGTTCCCAGGTTGAAGCCAGTTATGTAGGCTGTACCATCGTGTATAGTGTGGGAGATATGGAAGAGAAGGAATAGCCTAAAGTATGGGGAAGCAGTATCAGTGAATAGGGTCATTTATCAAGTATCAACTACTCTTCAGCACCTAGTACAAATAAGGAACCTGGTCTAAAGGTGCCTCACAGGTGGATAGACCTATTGACCATGTTGGAGAAATATACACCAATGTTGCAGTATACTAAGGTGTTATGGGAATTTCCTTTGGATTGATGGATCAAAGTCAATACAGATGGGGCATCAAGGAAGAATCCTGGAAGAAGTGCCATAGGTTTCTGTATGAGGGATGAAACAGGAGAAGTGAATGCAATGGGAAGGGAGATATCTGAATGCTCTAACAATGAAGCAGAAGCAATAGCAATTGTGGAAGCTTTGAGAATGTGCAGGGTTCAAAATTATACACATATTTGGCTGCAGACTAATTCTATGTTGATGAAAAATATAATAGAAGGAACATGGAAACCCCCTTGGTGTATAGTTGAGTTTGTGGAAGAGATTAAGAAGCTAATTGAGGCAACTATAGTAAGAGTGACACATATATTCAGGGAAGGGAATAAATTGGCAGACCACTTGGCAAATTATGCACTGGACTTTGGTAGTAAAGAGTGCTATGAGTTCTGGGAGCTTGATACACAAGGAAGGAGAATTGTTAATGAGGATAAGATGCAATGTCCATATTTAAGGGTAAAAGTTGCAAGAAAATAGGTGGAGAAGAAAAGTGTTATAGGGATACAGGAGATATCATGATCAATTACTATCCTCAAATCTATATAGAGGAGAGCATGGTAATGCAGTTTTTCACTAACTTGTTTCTCTTTATTGCAGGTATGGATTTGATATTTATGTCATGTCATGTTCTTCAATTTCAATGGGTGGTATCAGTATTTCATACTCATTCCCTTGAAGGAGAAGTCATGCCATGCATAATTACTCATCTCATGATGATGAAGAAGCATATCAATAGAAGACTGCCCAGAAAGTCTAAGAGAATTGGGCAGTATCTCTACAATTTTAGGGTATTCTTGTATCATATAAGGAGGTCTGATATTGCTTATATAAGGGAGCTTCGAGAGAGGCATGGTCTAAATAAAAGGGAAAAGTTAAGGCTGTCCAGAATGTTTAATCGAAATGGACAGCAGAGGTTAGGAGCTGCAGAACATGAGTGCAAGCTAGAAGGAACATGTATAGGGGTTTCAGAAATAGATAGAGTAAGATCTAGGGATTCAGGAAGTCAGGCAGTATTAGATGTAATAAATCACAGGAGCCATAAAAAGAACATAGAGGTGACAAGGTGCAGATGGTATGAAGGAGATCTTCTCAGTAGCTGTAGTAACATAGAAGGGGAGAGTATAAGGGAAAGGGTAGTGGAGTTAGGGAGAAGGAATCTCATGGAATATCTGATTTCTATGTATGATTATCAGAGTCAATTTGTTGGGGAGGTGGTGTTAAGAGATGAAGAATAAAGGAGTAGCAGGAGCAGAAGGAAACCTGGAACAATATGTGATCATCACAGTCAAATCCTATTGGAAATGAGTGTGGTGATCGTTTTTATCGCTAACATAGTTTTCTTTTTTGCAGGAAGTGTTACTGTGGTCATGCCCTATCATTTGAATAACTCTTACTTGGTGGTATTAGTACCATGTACTCAAGCCAAGAAGAGGGAAACAGGGAAGGCACAAGCATGACAATGCAAGCTAAATGGAGGCAGTTGAGTGACAAAAATTTTGAGGGACTGTGGTACATTAGTGCAGTTTCAATGCTCCATGTATATATGGAGCATAAACAATTCAGCTGTAATGCCCAATAATCAACCACAAATAGAGAACAAGAGTAGTAACAACCAAATACTACCCAGTTTTACGTGTATAAGGCAGCAAGACCAATGCATGATTCAAGGCAAAACTGACATAAAAATGGGCTACATTTGCAAATGCTGGGAAATGGATCTTAATCGAAAGAGTTTCAGGAATGAGCAAAAGGACTTTATAAATAAAATGAGAGGAACAAATGTTGTAAATATGAATGGAATTAGAGTCAGATACAACATCATGTGGGCAAGGACAAGGACAAACGAGGAAAGTGGCTACTATTGCAATATATTGAACTGGGCGAAAATTGAAGCACGAAGTGGCTATATCTGTAACTTGAACAATTCACACTGGATTTGGGCGGATATGAAATGCAGATACAATACAGAAGTGGGCCACATTGGGCTAGTTTTACATTTACAATGCATTATAGATTTAATGTGACATAAATGTTGAGTTCATTACTCAATATTGGTAATAGGTCTGATGTAATTATCAAAGTCTATCAGTTTCATTTAGTAGGATTCCCAGACATACTATGTTTTTTTATTATTTTGATATATAAATAAAACTAGCCCTAGGCACATCGCTTAGTGGATTATTAAAAAAAAAACCCCGAACTCCCTAAACCCTAAACCCAAAAACGCGTTGGAGTCTAGAGAGAGAGGCTCTGGCGATTTTTTTCTTCTAGAGAGAGAAAGTTCGCACGATCAGCTGCCGTGGCCAATCTGGCCGGCGCCCAGCCTTCTTCTCCGGCCGGTCAGCCTCTCCCCACCAGCGCCCAGCCTCCCACTACCACAAACAACAATACCCAGCCCCTAGACTTCTCGAAAATCCTTAAACCTACTGCCATGAACAGTGCCATGCAAGAACGTAAACCTTCAGTCGATTCAATTCCATTAAGACGAGCTGAGATAGTGAATGGACAACCAGTGGTAAAGTTTATAGAGGCAGAAGTTGATAGAATGAATGTGATCGAGGGACTACAATACGCAGCAGTTGCGAAATTTGCGTATGGTTGGCCAGAACTTAATGAAATTCGTCGCACTGTGCCAATGCAATGTGGTATTAAAGGAGAATGTAGTATTGGATTTTGGAGGGACAGGCATGTTCTCATACGAATGACCCTATGGCAAGATTTTGTTGATTTCACCTCGAAGGGAACTCAATATGTTAAGTAAATATGGTCAAGAATATCAGCTACGTCCACTCATATATGATGCCAAGTTCAAAGTAGGAGAGGAGACTCCAATGGCTATGGCTTGGATTTCTTTCCCAGGTTTTTACCTACATATTTTGTGAAGGAATGCCTTTTTTCACTTGCCTCAGCTGTTGGAAAGCCAATTCATCTTGATATGGCTACAGTGAACAAAACTCGACCTAGTTGTGCTAGGGTCAAAGTTTTGGTTAATCTGTTAGAGGATCATCCTAAGAAGGTAAAGATGGACATTCTTAATGAAGCTACTGGAGAAATAAGGGTAGAATGGGTGAATATTAAATATGATATGATCCCAAAATATTGTAAGGAATGTAGGCTTCAAGGACATGATATGTTTGAATGTTGGAGATTGCATCCGGAATTGTTTCCTCAAGACCAAGGTAACCAAAATGTTGCAATTAATAAGGAGAAGAATAAGGAGCAGGTTGATCAACCTTTAATGATTTTAACTAGTGGAAAAGTGGTAGGAAACGTGAATACTAATGGTGAGAAATGGAGGGAAGTAAGGGATAATCGTATGAGGAAGAATGGCAAACAAGTGATTAACCAAACAGCTACTGGGAAGGAATTAGTTCCTGTTACTACTTCTGAGCAGCAGGATCAAATTTCTACTGATACTCAGCAAAGTAATGGAGCAATGGGAAAAGAAATTGTCCCAGTTAATAGTAATGATCAGCAAGGAAAAGCAAGTGCAAGGAAGGAAGTAGTCTCAGATGGTATATTAGCTAATCAACCAATTCAAACAACTAATATGTTTGCAGTATTAGAGGATCAGGATGGTGCTAATAAAGAAAACAACCAATTGGTGGTAGTGGAGGACAACAGTCCTGCAAGAATTCCAGCAGATAATATTCCTGCACCTAAGAAATAAAATCCTACAGCAGTTGTGTTTACTCCTAAGTCTACTGGAGTTGGAAGCACATCAAGAAGTATTAAGGAGGGGAATGTTAATGACAAGGAGAAGGCAGCGGTGGAAGGTGCTCAAAAGGAATCAACGGCCACGTGGGTGAGTAGAACATTCAATGAGAATTTGGTTGCAACTAATCAATCTTGCCAGGATATTCCATCCCAAGCTACTGAGATAGATGCAGCCTTAAAGTTGACCAATGTTAATGGGAACTTGCAACTAGATGGTAGAAAAATTTGGAGCCAACAGGTTGAAGAAGATCCAGAGGAAGGTGAATTACCAGAGGGTGCTATTGGAGAAGAGGAATCATCTGATGAAGAAAATGATCAGGAAGAGCAAAGTGTTAATAATAAAGGGCAGGGGCAACAATCAATAGAACAAAGTAAAGGAATTGAGGAAAATTGTGATCAAGGTGATAGAAGCCAAAAAGGAGCTAATAGAGAAGATGTGCAGAAGTGTGTAGGTCCTAATCCTAGCAAGGACATACCTCCAGATAAGCCTAATATACCTGTTGAAAAACAAGCTGGAGGAACAGATTTAGTGGTGGAGCATGCAGAGGGTCAAATTGCATTGGTGCAAACAGAGATTGGAATTGAGAAGGCCAATTTAGGAGTCTCAGATTCTATTCAGTCATGTGAGAATACAGATGCAGCAAGTGCAAGCAAACAAATAGTTACTGCAACAAACAAAAGTCAGTACAAATTTTCTGCAGCCTTTGTCTCAACTGGTAAACACCTGAAGCTGGCAGAATCAAAGGAACATGCTGAACTTGAAGGGGAAACAAAGAACTCAGGAAAGGATCTTGATGAAGAATCAACAACTCAGAACTTTAAAAATGTGGCAAGGCAAGGTGATCTTTCACGTAGACACTTAGATACAGGCAGATCAGCAGGAAGAGGTAAGAAAAAGGCACAAAAGGAGATTCAAAGTCAAGTTCCTGGGGTTCAAACAAGAAGAACCCTCTCTAAATCTCACAATTAATGATGAATGCTATTATATGGAATGTGAGGTCAGTGAACACAAAGAAAGCTTTTGAAAGGCTTGTCAATATGCAAAGGCAACAGCATTGTCAATTCATTGGAATCATGGAACCAATGCAAAATCCTAGGAAACTGGAAAGATATAGGAGGAAGATTGGTTTTCTACAGGCTTTTGCTAATGTTTCAAATAAGATTTGGGTTTTTGTAGATGAGGACCATAGGGTGGATGTAATGATTAATTCAGAACAACAGCTGACTTTGAAGCTGACCAACATGGATACTCAGATATCTTTCATTGTCACATTTGTATATGCTAAGTGTGATCCCATTGAAAGGATTGAACTATGGGACAGCATGTATTACTTAGCTAGAGACATGACAATTCTATGGCTTGTAGCTAGGGATTTCAATGTTATCTGGGATGAAGAGGAGAAGTTTGGGGGACTGCCAGTGTCAATAAATGAAGTTAATGACTTTAGACACTGTGTTAACACATGTAACCTCAGAGACTTAGGCTTTAAAGGCAGCATATTCACTTGGTGGAATGGGAGAGTTGAAGATGATTGCATTTTTAAGAGACTTGACAGATGCCTTGCAAATCTTGAATTTCAATAGATGTTCCCTACAGTAGAGGTCAATCACCTATCCAAAACAGGATCAGACCATAGTCCTATGCACTTAACATGCAGTTCTGATGCAATACCAATAAAGAAGGCTTTCAGATTCCTTAATTTTTGGATAAAGCATCCTACTTTTAAGAATGTGGTCAAGGACAAGTGGAGAGTAGATTTTGTTGGGGATCCATTCTACATATTCAATCAGAAGTTAAAGAGACTAAAAAAGGCCCTATCAGCTTGGAGCAGGAACACCTATGGGGATATATTTCAGAAAATTGCAAGTTTGGAAGAAGTGGTAATTGTTCATGAGGCTGAGTTTGAAAGAAATCCTACATTTCAAAGTAGACAAAGGCTACAGAAGGTGCAAGCTGAATTAATCAGATATTTAACTCTAGAGGAGGAGTTTTGGAAGCAGAAGGCTGGCATGAACTGGTTTCAAGATGGTGACAGGAATACAAAGTTCTTCCATGCACAGGTAAATGGCAGAAGAAAGAGGTTACAGTTAAAAAGAATTAAAAATGCAGAAGACAATTGGTTGGAGGACACTACTGATATGGCAAATGAAGCAGTGAGATTTTTCCAAAATCAATTCCATGAGGATACAGTACCTACAAAATTTAGGATCCTTGATTATGTGCCTACATTAATAGACAGTGTACAGAACATGAAGCTAATTCAGCAGCCTACAGAAGAGGAGATCAAAAACGCAGTTATGGGATTAAATGGAGAGAGTGTAGGGGGTCCTGATGGCTTCACAGGTGCTTTCTTTCATTCATGTTGGGAAATAATTGGAGAAGATATTGTGGCTATGGTGCAGGCTTTTTTCAATGGACATGAACTACCTAGATATATAACACACACAAACTTAGTTCTATTACCAAAGAAGAAGCAGGTGAAAACTTTTTCTGACATGAGACCAATAAGTCTCAGTAATTTTATCAACAAAGTTTTTTCAAGAGTGATTCATGAAAGATTAGTGGAGATGTTACCAAGTTTGATTTCTGAAGAACAAGCTGGTTTTGTCAAAGGGAGAAGCATAGTGGAAAATATACTCTTAACTCAAGAGATAGTGACAGATATCAGACTAAGAACCAAAGCAGGACCTAATGTTGTGTTAAAACTGGATATGATGAAGGCCTATGATAAACTATCTTGGATATTTCTATCAAAGGTGTTAAGAAGGATGGGATTTGGGGAAAGGTTTATTGGTCTGATTTTTGGAGTTGTATCTAACAACTGGTATTCAGTACTAATCAATGGACAGCCTAATGGATTTTTTAGATCAACTAGGGGTGTGAAGCAGGGTGATCCTTTACCACCTACTCTATTTATACTAGCTGCAGAAGCTATGTCAAGGGGGTTGAATGCACTGCATAGTAATAGGCAATTCTGTGGTTTTGGAATGCCTAAATGGAGTCCCAAGATCAATCATCTAGCATATGCTGATGATACCATCATTTTTTCTTCATCTGATGATAATTCATTGAGGCTTATAATGGAGGTCCTGACAGCCTATGAAGCTGCATCTAGTCAGCTCATCAATAAGAATAAGTCAGCTATATATATGCATGAATCAGCTGGAGCAGAAGTGGTTGATAAAGTGCAAAGGATCACAGGAATTCCTAAACAAGAGTTCCCCTTTACATACCTTGGGTGTCCAATTTTTTATCTCAGGAGAAGAATGATTATTATCAGGACATCATTACTAAGGTTATGGACAGGTTGCAGAGCTGGAAAGGTAAGTTGTTTTCTATAGGGGGAAGGGCAGTATTGATTACAAGTGTGCTTCAAAGTATGCCTATACACTTACTATCTGCAGTAAACCCCCCAACATATGTGCTCAATAGACTTCATAAGATTTTTGCACAATTTTTTTGGAGTAATACAGTAGGTGTATCAAATAGGCACTGGGCTTCTTGGACCACTCTATGTTTACCTTGTGAAGAAGGGGGTGTGGGGTTCAGATCATTGCATGATATGTCTACTGCTTTGTTTTGCAAACTATGGTGGAATTTCAAAACAAAACCAAGCCTGTGGAGTTCATTTATGAGCCAAAAATACTGTAAAAAGCTCAATCCTATGGTAGTGCCTTGGAGAGATGGTTCTCATGTGTGGAGAAAAATGTTAGAGTGCAGAGATCTAATAGAGCATCAAATTTTATGGCAGCCTAAGATGGGATCAACTTTATTTTGGTTTGAAAATTGGACAGGACTGGGTGCTTTGTATTTTGTCACTCCACCAGATATCATATGTGATGAATCTATTCAAAACATATATGAAGTAGTGCAGCATGGACAATGGGATGAAGAGGTTCTCAAAAGTATTCTACCAGCTAACATTGCAGATCATATTTTGCAGAACCTGAAGCCTCCAACAATTGATAATGTTATTGATAAGCCAGTATAGATGCTAGAAACAAGAGGAGATTTCACTGTGAAGTCAGCTTGGGAATATGTGAGAAGAAGAAGAGAGCCTTGCAATGCTTATAGAAAGATTTGGGTGAAAGGTTTACCCTTTAAGATTGCCTTCTTTATGTGGAAAGTCTGGAAAAAATAAATTGCCTCTGGATGATATTTTTCAAAAAGCTGGGATATTTGATGGCCTCAATGTGGTGGTGTTCTGTTGAGCCTAGGGAAGAAACTATGCAGCATCTGTTTTTCACATCAAAAGCTGCTAAATTTGTATGGAGCTATTTCCTTGGACATGGAGGAATCTCTTTACAAGGGATTACNGTTTTGATGATTGGAACAAGTTCGTATGATGTTTTGGGGGTAGGTTGGTGTTTTTGGTTGAGGTCCCGGGGGCCTCGGGGTGATTTCAGGTGATCAAATGGAAGAAAATTTGACTTGGAGTGTTACAGATTTTCAGCAGCTGTTGCAGGCATAATTTTGCCTTCGCGTTCGCATGGCATAGGCCGCGTTCGCGTAGGCCTGATTCTGTTGGTCATCGCGTCCACGGGTGGGACCCCGCGTTCGCGTAGGAGGAGTCTGGGGGCCCAGCTTGGTCATTCATCGCGTTCGCGGTGGTGAAGTCGCGTTCGCGTAAGAGGGCCTGGGAGTGCATCGCGTTCGCGTCTGGTGCTACGCGTTCGCGTAGAGTAAAATTGGTCTGTGGAAATTTTGTTCATCGCGAACGCGAGAGGGCCTTCGCGTTCGCATAGAAGACAATTGCAATGGAGATAGATGAGATTAAAATGCTGAGTACCAGATGCAATATCACTATAACACACACACTTAGAGAAGGTAGACCACTTGGCAAATTATGCTTTGGATAGGGGAGATATTGAAGCATATAGCTTTTGGGAGCTGATACACAAGGGAGAAGGATTGTGAATAATGATAAGATCCAATTTCCTTATATAAGAGTGAAAGTGTCAAGAAACTAGGAGTTAAAGAAGGTACAAGGTGGAGATGCAGGATGGGAGTAGCAGCTGTTCAATCAGGAGATCACCATATTCAGATCCTTTGGGAGAAGAGTATGGTGATAGGTTTTACTACTAACTTTTTTTGTTTTTTTGCAGGTGATTTGTATTTCTCTATGCTTTTCTCTTTAGATAACTCTCAATTGGTGGTATTAGTGCAATGCACTCAATCCAATGGGAGGAATTTAAAGGTAGGAAAAAGCATAGATGCAGGGAAGAAAAATGTACATAGATGTCCAGCCTTTAGCATAGATCAACAATGGAACACACTCACAGCAAATACTTTGCACAGTTGGTGCTATGGTGAAAATAATAGCTGTCTAGTGGTCATTTTCTGGATGATTTGGCATCTATCATTTCTGACAAGAAGCAAGACAAAATCTGTAGGACTTCATATTACTGCAGATCATTATATTCAAATCCTTAGGGAGGAGGATATGATGATCAGAGAATACTCAGGGGTCCATTCATGTGGTCATTATGCTCAAATCCTTTGGGAAGAGAGCATAGGGATTATTTTAACTAACTTAGTTTGTTTTTTTGCAGGTACATGGGCTTTGCTATTGTTCTATGGTGTAATGGAGATTCAATTGGTGGTATTAATGCTCAGCATTCATTCCAATGGATTAAAATTAAATCTAGACAATAGCACAAGTACAAATTTCCTCAAAAGGCAAGGAATTGCATCACAGCAACAACAACAGACAAAACAAAAAATCAACAAGCCATATGATGTCACAAATGCATACAGGATGCTGACAGCAAAATTCCTTTCAATCTCAAAGGAATTTAGCTGGATGATGCACATGTGGAAACAAACAATCAAGCATAAACAGAGATATACCTTACAACATACAAGGATTCAATCACTCCTCAGGAATTCATATCCACAGGCAAAGCAGAAATCAGAGAAGGAACAAAAAATAAATCAGAAAGAGGAAGAGAAGACTGTTACTCTTAAAACATTTTACAAAATCCACTGGCATAGTCAAGGAAATCTGAGCAGCAGTTCAGCAATTTTGACCGGAACACCAACATGCAACACAAGGAAACCTAAGCAGGGAAGGTTTTTGAGCAGTACATCCACTCTTACAGCTGGCCAATCTTTGATGTCTCTAACTAGATGCGGTAGGTAAGATTCAGCTGGATTCAGCTGGAATACTCTTAGGTACAAAGCAATTCCAATCAGCAGCAGCAGGAAATCAAGATGCAGCAATTAGGGAGGTAAACAAGAGGATAGATAACAGTAGAACATGGATGAGCTTCAGAGAAGAAATTTTGGACAGAGATGGGCGAAATGATAGATGTAGGTGGTCTGAAATGGATACAATGAGTGTAATGATAGGAATAAATGAGCAAATATGGGATATAATTGGTGACAACACGTGTGCAAGGAAGGAAATTCGAGAAATGTGGCTACATGTGCAATGTACGACGTGGGGATCTTATTTGACTGAAATAGGTTATAATTGTAAAGAGAATACAGCGTTGAATTAGGCTGGAAAGGCTATTGAGATATTGGGCTGGTTGTTGAGGAACTGGGTCACACAAATTAGGCTATTTTATCTATGGCTGTATTTGCAAGTCAGCATTTGGACCGCTGGTTGTGCTAGAATAGGCCACTTCTGCTGGGCCAAATAATACGGGCTACTTGGACTTGATGGACGCAACAATGGAGAAATTTTACACATGGGCTAGTTTTTATTTTACAAATTTTTATAGTATTAATGTGATATCAATTTTGAGTATAACACTCAATTTTGATAATAGGCTATATGTAGAGATCAAACTATATTACTTTACACTTATTAGGACTCCATGACATTTGTTTTCATTTTATATATTAATAAAAATTAGCCCTAGGCACTTGCCTAGTGGATTTTGCTAAAAAAAAAAACCAAAACCAAAAAAAAAAATTCCCCCGCGTTAGAGCTCTAGAGAGAGAGAGGCTCTGGCAATTTTTTACTCCTAGAGAGAAAAAGCTCGTGTTTTCGCTGCCATGGCCAACTTGGCCGGCGGCCAGCCTATTTCTCTGGCTGGTCAACCCCCTCCCACGATCGCCCAGCCCCCCACGACCTCTAACAACAATAACCAGCCCTTAGATTACTCTAAAATCCTTAAACCATCGACCATGAACAGTGCCATGCAGGAACGTGCCTCTTCCATTGAACCAATTCCATTGCGACGAGCAGCTTTTGTCAATGGACAACCAATGGTGAAGTTTACGGAGGCAGAAGTTGATAGAATGAACGTGATTGAAGCTCTCCAATATGCTGTGGTTGGAAAATTCGCGTATGGATTGCCAGACTTGAACGAGATACGTCGTATTGTCCCATTGCAATGTGGAATAAAGGGAGAGTGTAGCATTAGTTACTTGAGAGACAGGCATGTCCTTATACGTATGACTTTGTGGCAGGACTTTGTAGATTTTACGTCGAAAGGTGCTCAATATGTTAAGGACAAGAATGGACATGAATATCAAATTAGACCTCTCATATATGATGTGAAGTTTAAGGTAGGAGAGGAGACCCCAATGGCTATGGCTTGGATCTCTTTCCCAGGTTTGTTGCCTACTTATTTCGTAAAGGAATGTTTATTTTCACTTGCCTCAGCTGTGGGGAAGCCATTGTACTTGGACATGGCTACAATCAACAAGACTAGACCTAGTTGTGCTAGGGTCAAGGTACTTGTGGACTTGTTAGCTGATCATCCTAAGAAGGTGAGAATGGACATACTTAATGAAGCTTCAGGTGAAATAAGGACTGAATGGGTCACTATTAAGTATGATATGTTGCCTAAATATTGTAAGGAATGTTTGGAGATTACATCCTGAATTGTCACCTTATGATCAAGGCAAGAAAAATGAAGAAAATAGTAAGGAGCAGACTCAGGTGCAGCATAACCAACCATTGATGATTTTATCAAGTGGAAGAATTGTAGGTAATGTGAATCCAGCTGGGGAGCAATGGAAGGAAGTTAGGGACAATCGTGTGAAGAAAAATGGGAATCAAGGTGCTACAGGAAAAGAAATAGTACCAATTGATCATTCTAATGAGAAGCAGGCTCAAGGACAAGGTAATAATCAGGCTACAGCACAAGGACAGGCTGGTAAAGAAATTGTACCAGTAAATGCTAGTAATGTTCTGCAGACTCAAGATAATGGAGCAACAGGAAAAGAAATTGTCCCAGTGAATAATAATGAGCAAAAAAGAAATGGTGTGTTAAGGTCGGAAGTGGTGTCAGATGGTGTAACTAATCAGAAATTTCAAACATCCAATATGTTTGCAATATTGGAGGGCCAGGATAGTGATGATGCAGGAAAAAATCAAATAGTTGTAGTGGAAGATAACAACATTGCTAGCCCTGTACCTAATACTAATACCAGTAGGAGACTAAATCCTACAGCTGCTACGTTTACTCCTAAGTCTACTGGAGTTGGAAGTACATCAAGGAAGGAAAATAATGAAAATCCTAATGGCAAGAAGAATGCAGTAGTGGAAGATGCCCAAAAGGAATCAACAGCTGCATGGGTTATTAGAGCATTTACTAATAATATTGTAGCAACTAACCAGTCTTGTCAGGAAGTTCCATCTCAGGCTATTGAGATTGATGCAGCTTTAAAGATTACCAATGGTAATGAGGAATTACAATTAGATGGGAGTAAAATATGGAATCAGCAAGTTGAGGAAGATCCAGACGAAGGTGAACTACCAGAAGTGCCAGTGGAGAAGAGGAATCATCAAATGAAGAAATAGATCAGGAGGAACAAAGTGTGAATAACAAGGGCAAGGGGCAACAATCAGTAGAGAAGAGCAGAACTAATCAAGATAATATGGATCAAGGTGATAGGAATCAATCAAGTATGGATAGAGATGGAGTGCAGATTGGCATAAGTACTGAACCTACCAAGGATGTACCTCCAGATAAACATAATATGGTGGTTGAAGCTGAAGGAACAACTGTAATTACACAACCTACAGATGGGCAAATACCAGTGGTGCAATAAGAGCTTGGAACTGAGAAGACCAATCTAGGTGGATCAGCTTCTATTCAGTCATGTGATGTAAGTTCAGCAAGTGCAGCTAAACAAATGATACCAGCAGCAGACAAAGTTCAGGACAAATGCAATACAATTTTGGTACCAAGTGATATACAGCAGCAGGTGGCAGAACCAAGGGATCAATTTGGATTGGAAGAAGCTACTAAAACCAAAGGAAAAGATTTAGATGAAGAATCTACAACTCAAAATTTCAAAAGAGTGGCAAGTCAAGGGGATCTTTCACCTAGGCATATGGATACAGGCAGATCTGTAGGAAGGGGCAAAAAGAAGAATCAAAGAGAGGTACAAAGTGTAGTTCCTGGGGTTCAAACAAGAAGGACCCTATCTAAATCTCACAATTAAATGATGAATGCTATTATTTGGAATGTGAGGTCAGTGAATACAAAAAAAGCCTTTGAGAGACTTGTCAATATGCAAAGGCAACATTACTTTCAATTCATTGGAATCATGGAACCAATGCAGAATCCTAGGAAGCTGGAAAGATATAGGAGGAAGATTGGTTTTCTACAGGCTTTCTCTAATGTTTCAAATAAGATTTGGGTTTTTGTAGATGAGGATCATGGGGTGGATTTAATGATCAACACAAAACAACAGATGACCATGAAGCTGACCAACATGGATACTCAGATTTCTTTCATTGTCACATTTGTATATGCTAAGTGTGATCCCATTGAAAGGATTGAACTATGGGATAGCATGTTTTATTTGGCTAGAGACATGACAATACCATGGCTTGTAGCAGGGGATTTCAATGTTATCTGGGATGAAGAGGAGAAGTTTGGGGGCCTGCCAGTGTCACTAAATGAGGTAAATGATTTTAGACACTGTGTTAACACATGTAACCTCACAGACTTAAGTTTTAAAGGTAGTATATTCACTTGGTGGAATGGGAGAGCTGAACATGATTGCATATTCAAGAGGCTTGACAGATGTCTTGCAAATCTAGAATTTCAACAGATGTTCCCTACAGTTAAGGTCAATCACTTATCCAAAACAGGATCAGACCATAGTCCTATGAACTTGACATGCCGTTCTGATGTTATACCAATTAAATAGACTTTCAGATTCCTTAATTTTTGGATAAAGCATCCTACTTTCAAGGATGTGGTGAAGGACAACTGGAAAGTAGATTTTGTTGGAGATCCATTTTATATGTTCAATCAAAAGTTAAAGAGACTGAAGAAGGCACTAACAGCATGGAGCAGGATCACTTATGGGAATATTTTTCAGAAAATTGCAAGTTTAGAGGAAGTGGTAATTGTTCATGAGGCTGAGTTTGAAAGAAATCCTACAGCACAAAGTAGACAAAGATTGTAGAAAGTGCAAGCTGAGCTGATCAGATACTTAACTCTAGAGGAGGAATTTTGGAAGCAGAAGGCTGGCATGAACTGGTTTCAAGATGGTGATAGAAATACAAAATTCTTCCATGCACAGGTAAATGGTAGAAGAAAGAGGCTACAGTTAAAAAGAATTCAAAATGCGGAAGGCAATTGGTTGGATGACACTAATGAAATGGCTGATGAAGCAGTGAGATTTTTCCAAAATCAATTTCATGAGGATGCAGTGCCTACAGATTTCAGGATTCTAGATCATGTGCCTACATTAGTAAACAGTGGACAGAACATGAAGCTAACTCAGCAGCCTACAGGAGAGGAGATCAAATATGCAGTAATGGGACTAAATGGAGATAGTGCAGGGGGTCGAGATGGCTTTACAGGTGCTTTCTTTCACTCATGTTGGGATATAATTGGGGAGGACATAATGGCTATGGTGCAGGCTTTCTTTACTGGCCATGAGTTGCCTAGATACATTTTACACACAAACCTGGTATTGCTACCAAAAAAGAAACAGGTGGAAACTTTTTCTTATATGAGACCAATTAGTCTCAGTAATTTTATCAATAAAGTGTTCTCTACAGTAATTCATGAAAGACTGGTTGAAATGTTGCCAAGTATGATCTAAGATGAACAAGCTGGATTTGTCAAAGGAAGAAGCATAGTAGAAAATATACTCTTAACTCAGGAGATAGTTACAGATATCAGATTAAGAACCAAAGCAGAACCTAATGTAGTGATAAAGCTGGACATGATGAAAGATTATGATAGACTGTCTTGGCTATTTCTGTCAAAGGTGTTAAGAAGGATGGGATTTGGAGAAAGGTTTATTGGCCTGATATTTGGAGTTGTATCTAACAACTGGTACTCAATGCTGATTACTGGGCAGCCTAATGGATTTTTCATATCAACTAGGGGTGTGAAGCAAGGTGATCCCTTATCACCTACATTGTTTATACTAGCTGCAGAAGCTATGTCAAGGGGATTGAATGCACTGCATAGCAATATGCACTTCTGTGGGTTTGGATTGCCCAAATGGAGTCCCAAGATCAATCATCTAGCATATGCTGATGATACAATCATTTTTTCTTCATCTGATGCTACCTCATTGATGTTGGTAATGGAAGTTTTGACATCTTATGAAGCTGCATCTGGGCAGCTTATCAATAAGAACAAGTCAGCAATATATTTGCATGAATCAGCTGGAGCAGAAGTGGTGGACAAGGTGCAAATGATCACTGGAATTCCTAAGCAAGATTTCCCCTTTACATAGCTAGGGTGTCTAATTTTTTATCTCAGGAGAAGGATGAACTATTACCAGGATATTATTACTAAGGTAATGGACAGGTTGAAGAACTGGAAAGGGAAGCTATTATCCATAGGTGGAAGGGCAGTACTAATTTCAAGTGTTCTTCAAAGTATGCCTATTCACCTATTATCTGCAGTAAACCCCCCAGCATATGTGATTAATAGACTCCATAAGATATTTGCACAGCTTTTCTGGAGTAATACAGTAGTTGTATCAAATAGACACTGGGCTTCCTGGAGTACTTTATGTTTACCTTGTGCAAAAGGGGTGTGGGGTTCAGATCTTTGCATGATATGTCTACTGCATTGTTCTGCAAGTTATGGTGGAATTTCAGAACAAAACCGAGATTCTGGAGTTCATTTATGAGCCAAAAATACTGTAAAAAAGTCAATCCTATGGTGGTTCCTTGGAGAGATGGATCTCATGTGTGGAGGAAAATGCTAGAGTGCAGAAATCAAATAGAGCATCAAATTCTATGGCAACCTAAGATGGGATCATCTTTATTTTGGTTTGAAAACTGGACAGGATTGGGTGCTCTATATTTTGTCACCCCACAAGATTTTGTGTGTGATGAATCAATTCAGAACATCTATGAAGTGGTGCAGAATGGACAATGGGATGAAGAATTAATCAGGAGTATACTACCCAATGATATTGCTGATCATATTGTGCAGAATATGAAGCCTCCATTAATTGATGATGTTCTTGATAAGCCAGTATGGATGCAAGAAACAAGAGGGGATTTCACTGTGAAGTCTGGTTGGGATTATGTGAGAAGAAGAAGTGAGCCTTGCAATGCTTATAGAAAGATCTGGGTGAAAGGTCTTCCTTTTAAGATTGCATTTTTCATGTGGAAATTATGGAGAAACAAGTTGTCATTGGATGATTTCTTTAGAAGGCAGGGGTACTTAATGGCATCCAAATGTTGGTGTTATGCAGAACCAAAAGAAGAAACAATGCAGCATCTGTTCTTCACTTCAAAACCAGCCACAACTGTATGGAAGTATTTTCTTGGATGTGCAGGAATTTCAACAGATGGAATTTCTCTGCATCAATGTGATCAGATGTTGGACTGATGATGTAATTCCTAGACTACAAGCTGTTTTTCAAGCTTTACCATCAGTGATAGTTTGGGAGTTATGGAAGAGAAGGAATAGTTTCAAGTATGGGGATTCAGTCACAGTTAGTAGGGTTATATACCAGATTTCATCAACCATGCAGTCTTTAGTAAAATTCAGGAAACCAGGATTGCAGAATGTTCCACATAAGTGGCCAGATTTGCTCAATATGATGGAGAACTACACACCAGTGCTGCAATATACTAATGTTCTATGGGAATATCCTAGTGAAGGGTGGATAAAAGTAAACACTGATGGGGCATCTAGGGGTAACCCAGGCAAAAGTGCTATTGGCTATGCTTTGAGGACTGAAGAGGGGGATGTAATATATGCTTGTGGGAAGGAAATACAGGAAGGGACAAACACATTTGCAGAAGCAATGGCAACGTTGGAGGCAATGAGATACTATGTTGAGAATGAGTATGTTCTGCTTGAAATACATATAGATTCAATGGTACTTAATAAGGTTTTAGAAAGGGAGTGGACTGTGCCATGGAGTATTGTTGTAGAAGTGGAAGAGATCAAAGAGTTGATGAATAGGAGTAATGTCATAGTGTCTCACACATTCAGAGAAGGAAATAGATTAGTTGATCACTTAGGTAATTATGCTTTGGACTCTGGAGATATTGAAGCACACAATTTTTGGGATGGATATACAAGGAAGAAAGATAGTGAATGATGACAAGTCAAAATGCCCATACATCAGAGTAAAAGTGGTAAGGAAAGTAGAAGGAGAAGGGTCAACAAGGTGGAGAGGTGGTGTGCATGTAACTGGAGTGAGATTCTTAGACTGTCCTACTCAAACCAAAATTGAGGAGAGTATGAGCAGTTCATTGTTTGGGGTGCATAAGGGAACAGGAGACAAGATCATCCACTGTGGTCGAATCCTCATGGAGGAGATCACAGGAAGCATGTTTTTAACTAACAAATTTTTCTTTTTTGCAGGAACAGGTAATGTATCCATGTTTCATTTACTGGTAAATCAGCTATGGGTGGTATTAGCACTATGTGCTCTGCTCCAGGATGTGACATCAGTATTCAAAAACATGGATACATGGAGGATTAGCAGTAGGAAACACAGCTTTCCCTACTGGAACAAGGAATTCAAGAGGCTGCTTAGAAATTGCAGTCATGCATCAGCTGCAAAGAAGTGTAGGGGCAGTCTGGAGTCCACAAAACTAAAGGATGTACGGTCAACACATACAATCACGTGGGCTAGTCGTATAGGGAGTCAGGCAATGAGATGTGCAGCACAATTTTATGCTGCAGAATACCAGATCCAAATCCTTTGGGGGGAGGAAATGATGGTCAGTGATTATTCTAACTTAATAGCAGGTGACATTACTGGATATATGCCTTCATACATGTTGCAACTTTCAAGGGTGGTATTAGCTATTATAGCTCATTCCCTTAAGGGAGCAGCAATAGGAGGTATAACCATTGACTTAAACTGCAAATATGATGAGAGGAATCTGCTGGTTAAGAGGGAGCTGGCAGTTGGTTCTTAAAAAAGGCAGCACTAGGGGCTGTTTCTAATCGAACCTCAGAGGCTATTTTTGTGATCCTGCCTTATATTTTGATACAACTTCAAAGAGTGGTATTAGCACTTAGTGCTCATTCCCTCGGGGAAGTATCAAAAGTAAGCAAAAGCAGGAAGATTATCACAGTAACTAGATCAAGAAATACATATACTCCAGATCATACAGGAAAACAGGCAATGACACATGAAGAGCACTCATCAGAAGCCTTTACTGCAAATTTGGCTTACATATGGATACAACTTCAAAGGGTGGTATTATCACCTAGTGCTCATTACCTTGGAGAAGTACCAAGTGTAAGCAAAAGATGCAGGAAAGTTAGAGACAACAATCTCCAAAGATGGAACAAATCACGGAAGCAGACATGCAGGAGGATGCAGAACTGGACAAAATGTGGACATATCCTATATTGGACAGAAATTTTAGACTCAATGGATATAAATTGGACTATATGGTTAATGCGAATTGATAGCTGGACATATCTGGAAGGAGTTCATGCAGCAAGGACAGAAGGAACTGGAATAAGGTACTGTTTCAAAGGGAACAAAAGATTGACATTAGCACAGCACATGGCAGGAATCAAGGCTAAAAACTGGAATGCTACAGGTTACTACATGGAATGCAGATCATATTGAGAGGACATAGAGATCAACTGTGCGAGGAAAATGATACTAAAGCAGCAAGAAGGGGAGCAACAAGTCAGCACATCAACAATGGCTATAATCATGAAATTCAAAACTGGCTATGGATGCAAACATCGTGCAAGTTGTTTCAGATGGCTTCAAAGGCTAATTTTTAACATATGTAATAGAACTCAGTACAATATTAGGATAGATATAGCTAGCAAAGTTTACTCTTTACATCTTGTAAGACCTCCAGACATGTTTGTTTTTATTTTTAGATATTTATAAAATAGCCCTAGGCACACTGCCTAGTGGATTTTGCTAAGAAAAAAAAAAAACCGAACCCCGAACCCCGAAGCCCAAACCCTAAACCCTAAACCCTGCCATACTTTTCCATCCCTATCGGCAAAATTCCGCACATAGGCCTCTGCATTGAAGTTTGATGAAGATAACCCTTTACCAATAGTCAACCAGCCAGATCCAATATTATGGTCTTCGCCGAAGATCTTAAGCCTTCTCCGGCCAAGTGCACAATGCTAAATTATATGGCATACATTTTTAGGTAGGGGTGTTCATGGTTCGGTTTGGATCAATTTTTCCCTAAAATGAAACCAAACCAAGTAGGTTGGTTTTTCAGATATTAGAACCAAACTAAACCAATTAAGTCAGTTTTTTTTCGATTTGGTTTATGTCGGATTTTGTCGGTTTTTTCTTAAATATAAGACATACACTATCAAACACATATTTCGGCGACCACATTTTCAACGTAACACTATCAAATTAATTGCCCTTTGAGAAGTCTATTATTTATCAAGATACATTGATGATAATTGAATCAAATAGTGATGAATAATTTAAGGACTTAATTAAATATATATTATTTTTAACATGATATGGATTCTTACACTTAACAAAAGAAAACTACCAATCAAACTAGAATGTAAAGGTAAAGAACTGTACTAAAAGTGCAAATGATTAGCATTCACCATAAAATTTTTGAAATTTTATATAAAAATATACTTATATATAGGTGTAATAATAAATTTAAAATAGTTACTCCTATAGTCAGTTTAGTTCGGGTTTTTCGATTATTTTTTTATTAAAACTAAAACCAAACCAAATTTGATCGGTTTTTAAAATTCAAAACCAAAACCAAACCAAACCAAAAAGTATCATTTTTTTGGTCGGTTTCGTTTGGTTCGGTTTTTCGGATTTTGATGAACACCCCTATTTTCAGGCTTTACACTTGAAGCATGAGGAGGTTCTTCAGCAATAACCATACGGAGTTTTTGGGGTTTTGTTTTGGCAAATTATACTACTAGGCGTGCCTGGTAGTGTATTCGTATGTGTTTTACCTCCTAGAACAGCTTCATTTAATTCTTGGAAATGGAGCCACAAGTTGGATGATTATAGTTCAGATGTCAGACCCTAACATTGGTCACTATAGCTTTGGACATAAAAGATCCTAAGGGTAAAATACCTAGGAGTCAGAAACGTTTATTATTACCAAAGATGTGATTCATACAACTCTTGCAAATGACTAGAAGATATGATGTATACAATGAGAACTAAGAGCAGCCAATAGTGAATTTCAGGGAATGATTTTAAGTTGTTTAGATTTATTCAAATCAGGACTGGAAGTACCACATTAGTAAGCTACTATAAGAAGCAACTATTGATGTAAGATAAAAATATGGCAGTTCCCCCTTAGGTTATGTGACTAAATGATTACCGCGGATGTTTATAGTATGATATGATTTTGTATTGTATTGAATGGTTGGGGTTAGATATTCCAATTTTATTTAAGACAGATGAAATTTCCCTAAGTGTGATCCATGTACATAGTTCTAAAAGAATGATAGCGTGCGACAAAAGGATATGGTCAAATGATGAGGAAAGTTAGGAGTAACCTTATACTTCACTTTAGTTTTTCAAAGCAGGAGAAGAAAATATGATGCTAGCAGGTGGTTAGTAAAAGGATATTAAGTAAGTTTTGAGTAGATACAACAAATTAGCGATTTCAACAAAGCTAGTAGAGGTACAATTTGATCCACTTGGCCAGGATAACTCTAGTGATTAGATGACAGTTTGAAATACCGAACATGTGTTAGAACCCAAAGAGATTAAGTTAAATCCGAAGTACAGTGATAGTGGAAAAACAATCAGCTAGCAATAAGAGAGCAAACTATAGAAGAATAGCCTTTAGAAATTATTGAAATGGGGTTTCCCCAAGTTTGACAGTGTGAATAGAGTTAAATTAGTAAGATTTTGTATGATAGTTGTGAATACATTAGCTTTTCATTAAGTGAATAATTTATTTTTTCCTAGTAAGAAAGATTTATCAGAAGTAAGTTGGAAGATGAGTCGTCATTAACGTAGACTGCAAAGAATTGTAGGAAATAAGGAAAGTTATTTGGATCCCAACAAAAAGAGAAGGATCCACAAGTATAAGACCTTTGGTCTAAGGGGTGATGTGAAAATTTTCAGTAAGTCCAGTTAGAGATATTAAACTAGAATTGTTAGCATGGAATATGAAAAAGAAAATCAGTTCGGTATTGAGGGAAAATTGTATAATTACCACAGGGATCATGTCTAGCATGTGTAAGAAACACAAAGTGATTAGGATCACCGAGCTTAGTTATTGATGATAAAGTGATCACAGAAAATCTATAAAATCATGCCTATTTATGTGTTATGAGGGTAGTGGCGTTCCACGAGACTCTAAATTTTGAATACAAGTCAAAGACTTAGCTCGCAACAATGCTATAAGTGTCTTCAGGAAGTGCTTAAGAAGATAATCAAGTGTGGGAAGTATAACTCATGATTGAGGTAGATAAGACAACTTTGGAAAAAGAAGTTCACCGCTTAGCCTAGTTAGGAGTTCGATTTGCGTACTCCAAAGATAGTAGAGTTGTTGTCTAGAATATGACTTGTTCCCCCTTAGTAGCTGAAGAGAAGGAGAAACAATTCGATGATGCCTACGTGTTGCCGTTGAAGAGGAGATTCACGAGTATAAAACGATGGCTTTTCAATAAGGGGGAGATGATGGTACTTTGAGGTACCAATTCAGATTGTGTGTTCTAGACATAAATGGACTTAAAGAGGTAAGATCATGTTAGAAGCCCATAATTCCAGGTATTCTTTCCATCCAGGTTCCCCAAATATGCATCATCACTAAGGAGATTTATTGGTTGAACGACATGAAAAAGAACGTCGCAGACTTTGTGGCCAATTGTCCGAATTGCTAGCAAGTGAAAGACAAGCAATACAAAGTCTAGTGTTTTTATCATAGAATACATATATTTTGAGTGTGGGGATGGTAAATATGGAGTTTATAACACGATTATCTTGCTCATCTTGAAAGAATGACTTGATTGGATGATTGTAAATCGACTAACTAAGTCAGCACGCTTCTTGCCAGTAAAAACTATAGATTCAGTAGAAGATTATACCAAGTTATACATTCAGGAAATCGTCTGATGTATGGGACTTCGTTGTCCGTCATTTCGGACTGTGGTGCTCAGTTTCCAAAGAACTTTTAGTAGTCCTTTCAGAAAGGATTAGGCATAAGTTTTTCATCCTCGGAAAGATGGCCAGGCAGAGTGCATTATTCAAACAGTTGAGGATATGTCCTTGATGTTAAAAGTAATTGGGATGATCACATACCTCTGATTGACCTTGCCAATCATAACACATACCATTCTAGTATCAAGTTAGCATTGTGAGAGACTCTGTATGGGCGAAGGTGTAGATCGCCAATTGGTTGGTTCAAAGTTGGTGAAGAGAAGTTGTTGGGACCAAATTTGGTCTATCAGACTATAGAGAAAGTTAAGTTGATTCACGAGCGTTTGAAGAAAACTCAGAGCCGCCAAAAGTCCTATTCGAGCGTGCGGCATAGAGACCTAGAGTTTCAAGTTGGTGATTGGGTGTTTCTGAAAGTTTTGCTTATGAAAAGCGTTATGAGATTTGGGAAGAAGGGGAAGCATAGTCCATACTATATTGGTCCATATAGAATCTTGCGAAGGATCGGTCAATTAGCTCATGAGTTGGAGTTGCCACCAGAAATAGTGGTGGTACAACCAGTATTTCACGTGTCATGTTATAACATACAATTTTCCAGCACTCAAATACTCATGTCAGTTCAATACTCAGATATTCAAGTCAGTTCAATACTCAGCTACTCATGTCAGTCCAATACTTAGATATTCATGCCAGCTTAGTACTCTGATAATGATGTTAGTTCAATTCTCAAATATTCGTGCCACTTCAATATTTGAATATCCATGTTAGTTATGTATTCATGTATCCATGGCAGACCAATATTGAGCCAGTGCAGTAGTCATTAAATTTAGTATATCAACAGTTCAGTAATCATGTATTCATTCAGTTTAGTATGCAAGTGTTAATGAAAGTTCATGTTTGCACCAGACTCGTTTAAGGTCCGAAGTTAGCAGAAGTTATAGTCAGGACAATCATTCGAGGACGAATGATCCCAATAGGGAGATAATGTAACACCCCATAAATTTGGTGAAGGTATGAATGAGTTAAAGGAGTATTAAGGTTATATTTTGGACATATGGAGTCCTATCGGGATGATTATGGGTGAAAATAGTTGTTTCAAAATCAAGATGGAAAGTGAGGTGCATATGATTCGACAAAATCGACTAAGTTTGCAGAAGGTCCGTTTACATCAAGGTTTACTGAACATTTGTAAGGAACTCGGGAAACGCAAAGTATGAAAGTTGTAGGCCTTTGAAATAGCTTTCCAATGATATATTATGGAGCCCGAACAGATCTCTGTGCAAAAAGTTATGCGCGTTTTACAGAATAGTATGCGATATACGCGCCCGGTAGCGCGCCCATAGCGCGACCGCGCTAATTTTGAGGCAGTGTTACTGACGTTTTGCGCAGTCAATAGCACGGGCAAGTCTCCAGGTGCACGGGAACGCTCGTGGGGGGTCGTTTTAAAGCCATAATTCGTCCCCCACAGCCCCAATACATAAAAACTTGCTCTAGAAAGGGGAACTCTCAAAAACCTAACTCCTTAAAGGTCCCTCCACCATCCAAGGTAAGTTCTAATGGTAATTCTAAGTTAATTTCAATTTCCCAACTTCTTATTAATATGGGTAAACCCTCCAAATCATTAGATATTAGATTGGGGCATCATTGTTGAGAGAAGAAACCCTAGAACTCGAATTCAAGAGGATTGAAAGAAACCCTAGAACTCGAATTCAAGAGGATTGAACTTCAAAAATGTAATGTCTTCATCCTCTTATTGATTATACTATTGGATTAATAATTATAGACTCTAGTTAATGAGATATGATTTGATGGGTTTGATAGAAAATCATGAACGGTTATATGTATGGGGTGTTGATTGTTGATTATTGATTAAGGGTGTTATTTACCTTATGGGTGATAAAGAATAATGTTGATCGTAACCATTTGAGACTTTAGAATTTATCTAGGAGCAAGAGAATGGGTTATTGGTGTAGAGACACCATTAATAAGGACTATGAAGCTTTATGTCACCAATTGTTTGAGAAAATATTTAAGTGACTAAAACATGAGAATTATTGCTAATATGGAATCCCTTTGACTTGTACTGATATAGATTAAGGTTGAAAGGGTTGGCGAATGTTGTATTACGCTCAAGAGCAGGAAGTTAAGGTATGTGAGGCTAACTCTCTATGTTAGGGAATTTTAATGATTCTCCCTACACTACGTTTCTTTTACGACGTTACTAATTGCCTCAGAAATATAGTTTAGCCTAGTTCCTTGAATAGTTGCAGAACATCTATTCTCTAGCTTCATAACTCGTTCACCACTTTCATTCTGAACGTTGTGAGCTCAATGCGTATTCAATATAGACTTGGGTTTGATGTCCCCGAGTATTAGTATAGATTACTCAATATGCCGTAAACAGTTGAAGTTTCAGTGTTCATAATCAGTTCAAGAATACATGTCTCAGTCTAGTCCTATTCAGTATTCCAATATTATGTATATCAGTGTGATCCAGTATTCCAGTATCATGTAACTCAGTGTTATTCAGTATTTCACTATCATGTATTGCAGTTTGATTCTCAGTTCCTGAATTTTGAACACCTTTATTTGGGCCTGAGGCCGTAGTTTATATGCTTTATGCATACTTGGGCCTGAGGCCGTAGTTTATGCTTTATGCATGTGTGGGCTTGAGGCCGTAGTTTATGCTTTATGCATTTTTGGGCCTGAGGCCGTAGTTATGTATACGTATACTTGGGCCTAAGGCCGTTGCATGTGCACATATATATTGGGCCCGAGGCCCTAGCTTATTCAGATAAACAGGTTGTTCATCATTCAGAAGAGGGAGTATTCATATCCTTACTTCCTTTGTTCAGTTCAGTTATCAGTTATCATTTCAGCTACCAGTTATCAGTTATCAGTTCAGTTATCAATTATCATTTCAGTTTTTATTTCAATAGTATCATTTCAGTACCAATTATCAATTCTCAGTTATCAATTTAGTTTCAGTTTCAGCATTTATAATTCTTTCTTTTAGTTGCTTTACATACCAGTGCAATTCAAATGTACTTACGTCCCTTTTGCCCGGGGCCTGCATCTCACGATGCAGGTAATGATTTACAGGTTGATGATTCAGAGCGCTAGGATTCTCGTACCAGCTATTTGGTGATCCCCAGTTCTTTCGGGGCATTATCATTACTTTACAGTCTTTCAGTATTTACAGACAGTCAGTTGTTTTCAGTACTTCATTAGAGGCTTCATACACTAGAGTGACAGTTAGACAGAGTCTCAAGCTTTTCATGTTAAGCAATGTTGGCTACATATATGTTTTAGATTGGTTTTAGTATTTCTGCACTTTGATTTATATCATCCAGACTTTCAGTATATCAGCATGTGTTAGTTTATCTTCCACATTCAGTATGTTATGATATCACACGTTGATTCAGCCAGCCAGTTGGTTCGCTTGGTCACATGTAGTTAGGAACCGAGTGCCGTGTTACGTCCACGCCCAGGTTCGGGGCGTGACATAGAGGATCATCAAAGGAAGCTATAAAGGAATGTGGCTCAACTCAATTATCTCTGAGCAAGAAGAAAGGCAATGGAATAGTAAACCCTGGTGAAAGTGGGGAGATTTTGGCCTATGTAGATGGTGTTCCTGTGTATGCATTGGAGAATAAACTTGATAGAGATGTTAATGTGAAGGTCAGGGATGATATGGTGGGTTAGACCAAAATACAGGCAATGGGAAGGGTGGTGATCTCAATGGAACAGTGATTTCTAGGCAGACTGCTACAGTAATTCCTGGGCTAGGTAGTGTCTATGAGCTGCAATTCAAAATGATTCAGGTTGTTGTCTCTTCTATGGAGAATAGAAAGGGGCATGAACAGGCTGATAAGCAGTAAATTGTACCAAGAGCATCTGGGGAAATAGAGGCAGTGCCTATAGAATCTGGCACTGATCAAATTATGCAGCTGCATCTTAATGTTCTACTGAAGACTATTTTACAGCATTTACATGATTTAGTTACACATAATGTGGCACCAATTGATGAAGACATATTGAGACAAAATTCAATGGAGGATGAAGGAGATGATGAATCAACTACATAAAACTTCAAACAAGTGGCTAGGGAAGGGGATTTATCACCTACAGCTACCGTTAAGGGAGATAAGAAAACAAAGAAGAATCTGAATAAAGAACCTGTTCAACCTTCAAGAAGTATGCCCAGGAGGGCAGCTTCTCTATCTAAATGGTGATGATTAAAACACTTATTTGAAACATAAGGTTTGTGAATAAACATCAGGCCTTTCCTAGGGTGATCAACATGAATAGGGAGCATAATTTTTTTGTAGTTGAATTGGTGGAGCCTTTTCAAAAGAAGGGATTCATTAATAGATATAGAAGGAGGTTGATGGAGACTACTTATGCAAATATTAATAGGAAAATATAGTTGTTCTTTGATGCAGTGGTGGAATGGGAATTAGTAGAGGATACTGAGCAACAGGTGACTGTGAAAGTGTTTCACCATGACTTGGGGCAATACATGATGATGGCATTTGTTTATGCAAAATGTTCAGCATTAGAGAGGTTAGAATTGTGGCGTCACTTGTACTACTTAGCAAGTGATATGGAGTTGCCATGGTTGGTAGGAGGGGATTTCAATGTGGTGCTATATGAAGATGAGAAGATATGGGAGTTCCAGTACACCCTCCTGAATATAAGGACTTTGCATTTTGTGTGAACACTTGTGGTTTGTTTGAGCAAGGTTATAAGGGCAGTCCATTTACATGATGGAATGGGAGGCCCAATGTTGAGTGTATATTCAAGAGATTGGATAGGATCTTAGTGAATTTTCCATTTAAGAACATGTTGCTAACCACTGAAGTTGAACATCTAACAAGAATTGGGTCAGATCATGCACCATTGTTGATGACATGTGGGGAGCAGACTACTAATTTTGTCAAGCCTTTCAGATTTTTGAATTTTCGGACAAAGCATGCTACATTTATGGATGCGGTGAGGCAGAATTGGGAAGATGATGTCATAGGAGATCCTTTTTTGATGTTCAAGCAGAAGCTCAAGAGGGTAAAGGCAACAACAACAACATCAACAACAACCCAGTATAATCCCACTTAGTGGGGTCTGGGGAGGGTAGTGTGTACGCAAACCTTACCCTTACCCTTACCCTAGGGTAGAGAGGCTGTTTCCAAATAGACCCTCGGCATCCTTCCCTCCAAGAACTTCCCACCTTGCTCTTGGAGAGACTCGAACTCACAACCTCTTGGTTGGACGTGGAGGTTGCTTACCATCAGAGCAGCTCTTTCAAAATGGAGTAGAGAAATATTTGGTGATATCTCCAAGCAATTGGCAATATTGGAGGACATTGTTAGGGTGAAGGAGGTGTTGTTTGAAGAAGAGCCTAAAATTGAGAATAGGATTGTGCTTCAAAATGCTCAATATAAATTGAAGAAATACTTGAGTATTGAGGAGCAGTATTGGAAGAAAACAGTTAGGAAGCCATGGTTTGCTGAAGGTGATAGGAACAAGTTTCTTCTACAATCATGTCAATGGAAAAAGAAAGAAATTGCAATTGAAGAGGATTAAAACTGGAAGTGGGGTGTGGATTGATGATCAAGAGAAATTGTCTATAGCTACAGTGGACTTCTATCAAAGACAGTTCACAAATGAAGGTGATACTTCTGAGTTTTCTTTGCTCAATAATGTACCTTCCATGGTCACCATGGATCTGAACTTGGAGCTTAGCAGGATGCCAACACTTGAAGAAGTTAGGGCAACCGTTTTGAGCTTAGTGGGGAGAGTGCTAGTTGTCCTGGTGGTTTCACTGGCTTGTTTTATCAAACATGTTGGGATGTTATTGGTCCTGATATACACATCATGGTCCTACACTTATATAGAGGAGCTGCATTGCCTAAATCCATCACTCACACCAATCTAGTGTTACTGCCAAAGAAACCTAGAGTTGAGACCTTTTCTGACTTAAGACCTATTACTTTGAGCAACTTCATTAACAAGGTCTTATCTAGGGTGTTACATGATAGTTTGGAAAATTTTCTGCCATCTCTAATATATCCAAACTAATCTGGATTTGTAAAGGGTAGGAGTATATTTGAGAACATCCTATTGACTCAAGAAATTGTGATTGACATAAGGTTAAGGGGAAAGCCAGCTAATGTGGTGATCAAGATTGACATGGCTAAGGACTATGATAGGGTTTCATGGAAGATGGGCTTTTTGAACATTTCATAAACATGGTGTGGAACTTGGTGTCAAACAATTGGTACTCAGTGTTGGTGAATGGGCAGTCCTCAAGGTTCTTCAAGTCCACAAGGGGTGTGAAGAAATGGGATCCTCTATCTCCGGCTTTGTTCATTCTGTCAGTTGAGGTACTTTCAAGGTCTTTGAATAAGCTCTTTGAAGACAAGTCATATGTGGGATTTGGAATGCCTAAGTGGTCTGATCCTTTAAACAACTTGGAATATTTTGATGATACCATAATCTTTGCATCTGCTCATACTCCATCTTTGAGAAAGATTATGACAGAATTGGGAAACTATGATAGGACATCAGGCCAGATGATCAACAAAGATAAGAGTTCATACTACATGCATTATAATGGATTGTTTCAGGCAGTTGGAACTATCAGTAGTTTTGCAAGAGGTAAATTCCCCTTCACATACCTAGGATGTCCTATTTTCGACACTAGAAGGAAGAAGGAGTATTATGAGGATCTTATCAAGAAAATGAAGGCTAAATTACATTCATGGAAAGGGAAGCTATTGTCATTTGGAGGAAAAGCAACACTCATCACTAATGTATTGCAAAGTATGCCAGTTCATATTTATCAGTCTTTGATCCACCAAAGAATATCCTAGAGCATCTATATAAGATCATTGCTAGGTTCTCAATTATTACTGCAACTTGGAATGCTTCATTGGTGACAAGACCTTCAATGAAAATTCCGTTAGTAAAAATACTAAAAATTTTACTTTCAACATCAGTATTCATTTGACATATACCTTCAGCAAGGAGATCATGAATAATCACTTGCAATTCCTGGACTTGGGTAATAATAGACTTGTTATCTACCATTTTGTAGTCCAAAAATTTTGCGGCAATGAGTTTCTTCATCCCGGCATCTTCAGTTTTGTATTTCCTTTCAAGCGCAATCCACAGTTCTTTTGACGTTTCCACTTATACGTTATACAAATTATCCTCCTGCCCACTAGGAATATAATTCTTGTACAAAAAATTAGAATGCTTCCACCCCTTAATCACGAGAAAGCATTCATTCATTAGAGTTTCATCGGGCAGATCAGGAACATCTTCCTTGATGATCTTCTGTAGACATAAAGTAGTCAAGTAGAAGAACATCTTCTGCTGCCAGCTCTTGAAATCAATCCCGAAAAATTTTCCGGGGTTTTCTGCCGGTGCCAACGCCAGTGTTAAACAGGAGTAGACAATACCACAAAGGTTTTAGTTTCCAGAACAGTAAGTATTACATAAATACAGAAATAAAAATTAAATTCCTTATGCTTGTTAGTTTGTTGTATTTGTAAATAATAATTCTGGAGAAAATAAATTAGCGTATAAATGGAAATATAAATGAAATAGTAGTTAATTCGAGCCCACTGAATTCACAGTGTTTCCTTATGGAATTTAACCCTCTCCTAGTACCCAAGGTTATGGATTATTTCGTCCTAGGATAGAACGAATTACACACTGGTGTAGCGGTACTTCAAACCCCATTGTTTCAGTGAACACAAAGTTCGGTAGCAAATCACACTTACAGTTTCTTTCTTTGAAGTTAAAAACAATGCAGAACAAAGGAGGAGAACTCATAAATCGAATGGAAATTCTGAGAGGAAGGACTGCAATTTATAGCCAACGTTGAGTTTAATGGAAGAGAAGGCAGATTGCTCTTAGTCTCTGTGTGTCTTCTCTCACATGTTGGCACTCATTTATAGTGCAAACAGCTGATAAGAACGGATCCGCTGCCACTCATTCAGTGGAGCATTTGGTCATGGTGGCCGGAGCCCTAGGGCTGTTATGGAGCAAGCACTTGAACTTGGGGGCTGGAGTACTTGCCATTTAATGGAGCAAGAACATGGCCTTGGTGGAACAAATCCACGGATTGGATCACATCTGTTACAAACACGGATAATTAATATTCACTATTAACAAATAAATTTGGTCCAAAAACTAAAATCAATTAACCAATCATTTGATCGAAGCCGAAACTGAAGCCGCAGCCGAGTGAGCGACGATGTAACGACCAGATCGGTCGTTTTGAGCTCTAGCGCCTCGTTCAGCAGTTTAAGGCCATGAGTAGCTTCACTTCAGGTATTATGACTTGTGCGTGCGGTCGGAATTGAATTCCGGAAAGTTCGGAGTTGATTTGGAAAGAGAATTCTCATTTCGGAAGCTTAAAGTTGAAAGAATTAACTAGGATTGAATTTTTAAGTAAACGACCTCGGAATCAGGATTTAAATGTTCCAGCAGGTTCGTATAATGATTTCGGACTTGGGTTTACGTTTGGGTCGGATTTTGGATGACCCGGGAGCGTTTTGGCGTCTATTGTGGAAGTTAACATTTTGGAAGAAATTCCATAAGTTTGGCTTGAAGTGCATTTCAGTGTTATCGATGTCTGTTTTGGATTCCGAGTCTGTGAATAGCTTCGTATGGTGATTCTGGAGTTGGGAACGCGATCGGAAGTGAATTCGGAGGTCTGTAGGTCATTTTGGAGTCATTTGGCTGAAGATAGGAATTTGAAGGTTTTTGAGAAGTTTGACCGGAAGTTGACTTTTTGATATCGGGTCGGAATCCGATTCCGAAAGTTGGAGTAGGTCATGATGTCGAATATGACTTGTCTATAAAATTTGAGGTCAATCGGATGTGATTTGATAGGTTTTAACATCGAAAATAGAAGTTTGAAATTCTAAAGTTCATAAAGCTTGGATTGGAGGTCGATTCATGATTATAGTGTTGTTTGATGTGATTTGAGGCCTCGAGCGAATCCGTAATGTGTTTTGGGATTGGTTGGTATGATTGGTTGGGGTCCCGGGGGCCTCGGATGGATTCCGGGTGGTTAACGGATCAAAATTTGGAATTTTGGATAGCTAAAGGGGTCTGGTTGCTGGTGTAACCGCTTCTGCGGAGGGTTGACCGCAGAAGCGGCCTCCCAGAAGCGAGAATTATAACCACAGATGCGGTTTTGGTCTATCAGTGAAGGGGCCGCAGATGCGATCATTTTTTCGCAGAAGCGGAAATAAAGGGGCATGGGGATGACCGTAGATGCGGTTGAGTGGTCGCACCTGCGGAACCGCAGAAGCGGTCATAGGACCGCAGGTGCGGAAATTGCTGGAGGCAGAAGGGTGTTTAAAATCGGGGTTTGAGTTCATTTCACCCATTTTACTCTTGGTATGAGCGATTTTGGAGAGCTTCATGTGGGGTGTTTCATCATCATCGACAAGGTAAGCTAACCCCACCTATCTTGAGTTAAATATATTAATTTCGTATGGGTTTTAGCATGTAAATTGGTAGAAATCAAGGGTTTGAGGGAAAACCTAAAAAAAAATAGTATTCTTGGATTTCGACCATGATTTTGGGTATGGAATTTAGAGAAAATTATATATTTGGGTTTGTGAAGCTATGGGTAAACTTATTCTTCGAAAATTTTGGAAATCCGAGCACGTGGGCCCGAGGGCATTTTCGTCAACTTTTCGATCGAGGTTAGGAATGGTTATAAATTGGGATGTAATGAATAATTAAGTATATATTAATGGATTGGTATCATTATTGGCTAGCTTTGGAGCTTCGTTCATCGATTTGAGTCTTCGGAAGGGCGTGGAATGCCGGTTATGGATCTTCGGAGCGAGGTGAGTCTCCTTTCTAACCTTGTAAGAGGGAATTGTCCCCATAGGTGAATTAATTGGTTATGTGCTCCTATTTGTGGGGGCTACGTACGCACGAGGTGATGAGAGTCTGTGCCTAGCTACTATTATGCTATTGTCCCGGTAGTATAGTACCCAAAAGCATGTTATACTTGGATTAATTGTAAACTTATTGACAGCTCGAATTGCTTAAACCACATCGAATTAATAAATAAATTTCAAAAAGGATTAAACTTCTTTTCTTAAATTGTTAAAAGAGAAAGTGGCTTTTATTTAAATAAATATTCCCCGATAAATTCTTAATTGGCTATCTGAATATGTATTTCTATGTGCACCTGCGTCGCATGCATGATTCGCAAGCAGGGTAATTATTTAATTTATGTTGACCGCGTCGCATGGATAAGTCGCGAGCGGGGTAATAGATGCATCTATGGTTCGCGCCGTTCGACCCTCGGCAGTGCACAATTTATTTTCTGTTGGAGGGGGCCGTACGCCTCGGCATGATTTGCGAGATGCTTGTAATTGCGTGCCTTGAAACTTATTAACGTTGTTATAGCCTTTTTCCGGCTTGAGAATAATTGTATAAATGATAAAAAGAAATTTGGAAATTTCCTATAAAAGGAGGAATTCTTCATTTGCTTCAACCTATCGAATTATAATCATGTTCATAAGAATCCACGATTTAGCATATATTGGATATATCATTATTGGACCACTAGTAAGTGTCGAAGTCGACCATCTCGTCTCTACTTCTTCGAGATTAGACGGGATACTAATTGAGTACATGTTGTTTTCGTACTCATACTACACTTCTGTGCATTTTTGTTGCACAGGTATATGTAACTCTAGTGGCCTACTGGGTGTAGCAGCATGGTTGATACGGAGACTTAGGTGAGCTGCACTCCTCGAGGCGACCCATAGCCAGCAGAGTCTCTTCCAGTTATCTGTATTTATTTCTTATCCAATATTGTATTCCGGACGGTGGTTGTATTATATTATTTCTTAGAAATTGCTCATGCACTTGTGACACCGGGTTCTGGGATGGATTTTAAAGTACTTTGTATTAATTGCTTGTTATTTAATTTGAATTGAAGCAGTTATCCTTTTTACCTATGAAATTGGAAGGAAAATCTTGGTTTTCGAAGAATTGTTAAAATTGGAATCTAATTAAGTATTTTAGTTGGCTTGCCTGACAGCGGTGTCCGGCGCCACAGCGACCCTTAGTGGATTTTGGGTCGTGACAGACGACGACAGTGCGAGGCTTGCCTTCTTATTAACTCTTTAAGAGCTACAAGAAGAGCAATTATATATATACCCACAAAAAACATTTTTCTCTTCCAATATGGGACAGTGTCTCATTGTCAAGAGGGGAAAACTAAAAATTTCACTCAAAAATTTTTATTTTCTCTTCATTTTCCATTCACCCTCTTTTAAGTTTATTTTTTGCTTAAAAATCTCAACAGTGGTTTGCAACAAGGATTCCTGGGCTGCATGCTTTAACTAGACTCCTGGCTCATAGTGTCTCTGGTCCATTTTAATTGTCGTGGTTATTAAGAATAATGAGTCCATAATACTAATAAATTTGGTCCAAAAAATTAATCAATCAATCATTTGACCGAAGCCGAAGCCGTAGCTGAGCGAGCGACGACGACGGCGCGAGGCTTGCCTTCTTCTTAACTCTTTAAGAGTTACAAGAAGAGCAATTATATATATACCCATCAAAAATCTTTTCCTCTTCCAATATGGGACAATGTCTCATTGTTAAGAAGGGGAAACTTAAAATTAGACTCAAAAAATTGTATTTTCTCTCCATTTCCCATTCACCCTCTTTTAAGCTTATTTTTTGCTTAAAAATCTCAACAGTGGTTTGCAACAAGGATTCTTGGGCTGCATGCTTTAACTAGACTCCTGGCTCATAGTGTCTCCGGTCCATTTTAATTGTCGTGGTTATTAAGAATAATGAGTCCAAAATACTTATAATTTGAAGAAATTAAGATATACCTAGTTATGAGGAATAAGAAGAACAAGAGAAATTGATCGAGCAAAGCGAACGTAGATCTCTCGCACGACATTTCAAATTGACGGAATCTTATGTTAAATCAAACTATGTGAAACAAATCGAGATAGATGGAGTAGCTCCTTTGGATGGTTGTTACTCATTGTGTTGTTCTTTTATTACGAATCGGAGCAACAATAAAACTCTAGATCTGATCGTTTACATTATATGTAATGACCTATTTGTAGTGGTTGGAGCATTATGTTATTGATCTCTTTCCCATCTGTTTTTCTTTTCTTTTTTTTTTTCTTCTATTTTCTATTTAACTCCATCTTACAGTATTAGAATCTTCACCTCAGATTTCAAGTTCATATACGCTACCGTTTTTTTATAACCATTTTATCGATATATTCTCATCCACTTTTTCTATTTTTGCTAAGACTATTTTTTGTTTTTGCTGTTTTTGGATGACATTTTGTATTTGATTAATTTTTTAGGAGTTGTATAAATTTATAGCTTAAATATTTACAAGGAGTAATTGGTGATAAATTTGAAAATTATGTTGTCTTAAATTATTTTTATAGTAATTGTTGATGAATCTAATATTTCTAATAATTGAACGTATTTTAGTAAATTTAACAGTTATCATTCAATACGACCAGTTAAACCGAATACTAAAATATTATTAACCTATATCAAATGATACAATGCATACATCGTGAAATGATGGGTAACAACCATCAAAACAAGCTATATAGTGTATAATTAATAATAAGTTGACTCACTACTGCTTTCACGTACAGTATTACTGAAGCACAAGTTCCGACTCTTATTTGATACATATAACTTATACTGCTGGTTTTTAGCTTTAATTATAGGGATGGATTATGAGTCAATGGATTAGGAACTGTGATATGCTCAAAAAGTATTTTGGATATGTTGTTTTCACTATCGGCGTTTTGCATTCCATGCCCATCTCCATGCAAATACATGCATTGCCCCGTTCTTGCAATATTCTTTGCAACTTCAACAAATGTTCCAGAAAATAACACGTTTTCTCTCTGAGCTCTATTCAACATTTCCCATGTCTCCTTTATCAAAAATTGTATGTGTTCTCTTGCCTCTTCTTCTGAAACACCCTTTTCGTTTATGTAACACTGAATTGACTTTGGAACGTCCCCTCTATTCAATTCATGCTGAAATAAATATACGAGGAGAAAAATAATATGAGACATCGAGAATTTGCAATGTCCGTTCATTATTTTTGAAGGCCATATATTTCATACTACTTTGATCCGAAAAGAAAATAAGAGCTATATATATATATATATATATATATAGATATAGAGAGAGAGAGAGAGAGAGAGAGAGACCTATCCAAAATTGAATTTGAAATACAAACTCATTGCACTTCGTTCATTTCTTATTTTGAATATATATGTCATTATGAAGGTTTAAAATGTTATACAACATTTGTCAGAGGAGTTATATAAATTTCATTGGAAAGAAACGTAAAAAAACATACCGATGATGTCCCTAAATCATCAGCGAAGCGAACAATTGTTGCAGACCAGCTTATTATGTCTGGGTACTTGCTTATTGATTCCAATTCCTCTTTGGTAATTGGGTTGGTGACTGAGAAGAATGCGTAGATTAATATCATAGGAATTGTAATTGAGATCCATGCGTTATCCATGTATTCTTGCAGAGTTGGCTTATGTCCATTATAGAACCATCTTGCTTCTCGTAAGTAAGCTTTGCATAACTCTGTCCACTAATTAATTAAAATCTATTTCAAATAGCAGATTAAATAGGAAACTAATAAAATAGGCATGATTTATCTATGAGGCTACAAATAGAACGATATTCTTACTGGTTTTGTAAGATAGGGTAGGACGTTGATACCCTGCTCTTTAAGAACTTCGTACGCCATTTCATTGATTGTGTTGAACAACGCAAGGTACATTATTTTCATGTATTCCGGAAGTTGCTCCATTGCTCTTAGCTCCCATCTGAATTTATTATTATTTTATATTTTCACATCAATAGAAAGGAGAACTAATAGAGGGCTAAATTAATTAGAGGAAGTAGGTGAAATTTGAACGTACTTGAAAAGGAGAAGTTAATTATTAAAAAATATTCTTGAAATTGTTTATCGCTTAATCATTAGCTATAAGTTGAGCAATGGTTTGTCTTACGCAAGATTAATGAATTGTAGTTACTTTAATTACCTTTCTACAGCATCAGTGAAGAGTTGTAACTCCTGATAAGTCCCATAAATATCATAAATATCATCAATGGTTGCAGCAAGAGCAGTGAGCTTTGTTATCATTATCCGGCAATGTCGTTGTTGAGGCTCAAATACTGTCCCTACTCCCCAGAAGAAAGCCTCCACCAATCTGTCCCTTGAAAATGGCAACTTCTCTGCCAGGCATGTGTTCTTCCACCACCTTTAAATATAAGTAATTAGTCATCAACGCTGCATGAGAAATTATCAAAAACATGTTCTAAATAATTAAGTAGAAATATTTGTTCAACCTATGTGTTAACGATAGATATATTATACATAAATAAATAGACAGAGAGAGATGTCTCACCTTGATACATCTCTTAAATCTTCTTGATGTGTTGCTTGAACAATGTTGAAGTCCAACTTGGCAAGTTCGAGCAGAAGAGGATTAGCGTTTGGCATTTTCTCATAAACGTTTAAGTACCACCTTGTCTCTAATCTCAACATCATCCAATGCGTAGGGAGTTCCAACGCATGGTGGACTAATGTTGCTGTTACATTCTCCTCACCGTGTTCATAATTTTCAAGATATTTCTTCAGCTCCGACTTTGTGACTCTTGTGGAGGATTTCAAAGTATTTTCTGTTTCTGTAGCAAAAAACGAAGCTTCGTACAATTGCAACAATCCTTTCGTGTCATTACCAAAACTTTCCTTGAAATTACCGTCCTCAATCTTGAAACTGTTCAATATATCTAAACAAGGGGAGAAAAAAATCTAAATATATGTGCCGATTTTTCACGGAATGAAATCTTTCATTATGAAGATATATATATACACATAATATTTTGTCATAGAGACCGATTATTGGTAATCGTAGAGGCTATATATCTATAAAGATGGTTGTTATATTTAGAGTAATTTTACAAAAAAAAAAATGTATTACAATAAAGATGAATATTGTTGTTAATAATTGGTAAAATACTATTTTAATGAGAGATAGAATATAATATATTAAAAAATAATTATATAGAGGTGTGACTGTTCTTTTTAAAACATTGGTAGCTCTATCAATATGCTTAGTTATTCTTTCCTTGCATTGGTAACTCCCTGAATTGTGTAACCAATACTATAATAACTTAATTGTCGGTTAATTATACTAAACACCTTTGTAGTATAATTTAGTTTCGGATACATAACCTATATTTTAGAATCAAACGCTTACACCCTCTATACTATGAAAACCCTACACTTACACCTCCTACGAAGTATATTTGTAACTAAGCATATTAAAATATTAATTACTAAAAGATAAATTAAATTTGTAAATAAAAAGTTCTTACATATATTTATTTTTATGAAGTTTTTTAAAAAGTAATTAATATTTTTGTTAATTCGTGCCTTTTATGTATTTGGGAAAACATTGTATATAATAATGTTATTCATATTTTTCTGAAAAAGTTTAAACCTCTTATATAATGAAAATTCTATATAAATGAAAGTTCAACTAACTAAGAAAATTTAAAAGATAATTTTGATCCGGAAGTATAAACAAATAAACAAAAATTAACATGAGAAATTTTTATATGATTAAATATAATAACTAAATGAAAATACAAATAATTACATGTTTAAAGTGCAAGAAAGTTAACTGTTCGTATATCTTATTAAGTCATTATGTTCATTTCTTATTCATGAGTTTCAAAAGATACATTTTTCATTAAAAAATTATTCTTTTTTTCAATCAAAAGTGTAACTACCTGACTGGTCGTTTTGCTTTCTAGAACCCTGTTCCCCTAAATAAGACTTCCCGTACTTGCTTTTACTGATTTATAACTTGCGGGGATGGTCGGTTCGGGATTTGGAAGAGTTTGGATTGAAATCGAAACACTTGGTTCCTTAAGGTTGGCTTAAAAGGCCAAGTTTGACTTCGGTCAACATTTTGAGTAAACGACCTCATAGTCGGGATTTGAAGGTTCCAACAGGTTCGTATGATAATTTCAGACTTGGGCGTATGCCTGAATTGGGTTTTAGATGACACGGGAGCATTTTGGCGCCTAATAGTAAAAGTTGGTTCTTGAAGGTTTTTAGAAGTCTTTAAATTTGGTTTGGAGTGGGTTTTGATGATATCGAGGTCCAAACGGAAATCTGAGACTGGGAATAGTTTCGTAATGTCATTTAAGACTTGCACGCAAAATTTGGTATCATTTCGAGTAGTATAAGTACGTTTCGGCACAGTGGAAGTAAATTGGTTTTATGGCACCTGCGGTTGGTCAGTCGCAGGAGCTATTGGAGCCCCGCAGATGTGGCCCAAGGAGAGGATCCCAGGCTCTTCAGATGCGGCCATTTTCCCGCAGAAGCGGACACCTGTCCGCAGGTGCGGTCCCAGCTAGCCCAGCCCATTTCAGTAGAAGCAGACAATCGTCCATAGAAGCGGGACTGCAAATGCGGTAACGCACCGCAAGTGCGGAAATCGCAGAAGGCAGTGAGTTCAGTTAATACGGGACTCAAGCCATTTTCACTCATTTTCTCTCTCTTGGGGCGATTTTTGGAGCATTTTGAGAGGGACTTCCACCTAGCTTCTGGAGGTAAGTAATTCCTACCTTTTATGAGTTCAATACATAAATTTTGGGTAGATTCCAACATGAAAATTGGTAGAAATCATGGGTTAGATGAAAAACCTAGGGTTGACAATAATGAGACTTTTACCATGAAATTGACCATGAAACTTAGTGATAATCATATATTTATGTTCCTTAGGTTATAGTTTACAACTTCCTTCAAAAATTTCCGAAATCTAGGCACGTGAGCCTGGAGATGAATTTTATGAATCCTACCTTTGGGGTTGGGTAATCACTTTAATAGTTAGAGTATGAACTTTTGAACCTATAATGATCGGTTTTTACATTATTTGAATAGTTTTGGATTGTTTGGCTCCGGTTTGAGCCCATTCTTGAGTTTGGAAGTAGGCTTTGAAGCAAGGTAAGTCTCCTTTCTATCCTTGCAAAAGGGAAATTTCCCCATAGGTAAATCTAATAAAAATGTGAGTGTTTGTGGGGCTACGTACGCACGAAGTGATGAGAGTTCATAAGTAGATACTATTCCTGTAATGTCCGGGTAATTTAGGTTTACACCATGCTTTGTGAAGACCGTTATTTGATGATACTTGTTATTTGTATTAAATGGAATTAAGTTGAGAATTTCTAAGGATTTAAAGCTTCAAGTTGAATTGACTTTTTCTTTTAAAGAAAAGAATTTAAGAAAGAATTTGATTTAAATGATTAAATTTATATTTGACCGCATCGCATGAATAATTCGCGAGCGGGGTGAATAGATGCATCTATGGTTCACGCCGTTCGACCCTTCGGTAGTGCACATTTTAATATTATGTTGGATCGGGCCGTACGACCTCGGCATAACTTGCGCATGACAATTATTTGAAACTTTCTGTGATTTGTATTGCTTTAATGCCTTAAAATGTAAATTGTTAAATGATATGAGGGAAACTGAAATTATATTTATGGAAGAAGAACTTGTCACTTCCTATTATTAACCGTCAGTATTATACATGATATTCATGCCTAGCGTAACATTTTAATTATATTATTGTAGGCCCTAGTAAGTGTCAAGTCGACCTCTCGTCACTACTTCATCGAGGGTAGACTGGATACTTACTGGGTACATATTGTTTATGTACTCATACAACGCTTCCGTACTTAATTGTACAGGATATGAGGCAGGTGCATCTAGTTATCCACCAGGCGCGCACACTTGATCTCGGACTGAGACTTTACGGTGAGCTGCCTGCATTCTAGTCGTTCAACACCATGCCGGAATTTCTCTTTTACTTGTATATGTCTATACTATTTCAGATAGTAGGGTAGTCTTCTTCTGTATATTCTACTAATTTCTCACGCACTTGTGACACTAGATCTTGGCACATATTAGTAGACTTGATTTTTGGGGTTGTATTCTTGAAATCATGATTGTCTTAGTTGTTTCCTTTTAGTTGCCTTAAAAATTCGATATTTACCGAATGCTTTAAACTTAAGTTAAATTTTGGGATTATTTAATAAAATAAATGGGCACTCACTAGTTGATCGGTGTTGGCTTGCCTAACAACAGTGTTGGGCGCCATCACGACCTGTAATGGAATTTGGTTCGTCACAAAAGGTGTGAATAAAAAACAACAACAACCCAATATAATTCCACTAGTGGGGTCTGGGGAGGGTAATGTGTACGCAGACCTTACCCCTACCCTGGGGTAGAGAGGCTGTTTCCAATAGACCCTCGGCATCCTTTCCTCCAAGAACTCCCCAACTTGCTCTTGGGGTGACTCGAACTCACAATCTCTTGGTTGGAAGTGGAGGGTGCTTACCATCAGAGCAACCCACCTTGTCTAAGGTGTGAATAAAAAGTTTCAGCAAAATATGTTCATCTTCTTTTTAAAAATTTCATAAAAATACATACACATCAACTTTTTATTTATAATTTAATTTACTTTAGTAATTATATTGTAATATACTTAATTATGAATATACCTCATAGGTGGTGTAAGCTTAGGCTTTTTATAGTACTAGTTTTAGTGTGTGTGCATTGTACGTATGTAATACGCCAGTCAATAAAGAATATACAAAAGAATATATATTGGAAGATAGTAGTTGACGTTAAAAGAAATACAAATATTTGTATAAATGATAAATATAAATATTTTGATATTGACACAATAACTAAATTCAATATATTTGAACATGATGGTAAATTTAGTTAAAATAATTATGTGGTAATAAGTGATATATAAATATTTTTAATTATTGTAAGGAATCATTATATAAATTAATTTGTTCAGGTTTTAAAATAAGTTTTTTTTTCAATCTTTTTTAAAATCACACAAAATTTGAGACTATTGCCTTACTAGTCTATGTTAAAAGACATAATATAACCAAAAGAATATAAGAGCATAAAAAAGGACCCAAAACATGCACAGATGAACAGTACGTACGTACCTTCAGAGATATCAAATCCATGTTCTCTCAATAGTTTAAATTTCAAAGCTGTGGCGTATAATAATGAATATTCTCCTGAGACTATGTTTGTGCCTTCCTGCTGTAATATCTGTTGTTGGTGTATGCTTCTCAAAATTTGAAAGATTTCATCCTTGAAGTGGTAACTCAGTCCAAGTCTTTGTAAGTTGTCAATCAGCTCCAGCTTCTCTAATTCTTCTCCATCAACATTGTCCATCATCTTGAACTTCTTCCGCATTTCCTCCTTCAGTTCATTAAATCGCTTCGTATAGTTCTCTCCCTATGTACGAATTTTTTTTTAAGAAAAAACATTAACTAACTGATATAATGAGCACTAGTTAATTTATTTGTGCTTCGCACAATTAAATATACTTTTGTAAATATTATTGATGCAAAAGGAATTATAAATTAAACAATAAAAATATAATGCAAGACATATATATATAAATAAAATCAAATGCAAAGATATGCTAAAACAATCATTAACGTGAAGAACTTTTTGACGTTGTGTTCTTTTTACCCTCCAAATGAAAAACCATTATAAACTCGGTATATGTACTAAATTTTTATACAGCCCTCAATTAACTTCTTCACATTCTATTTTTCCCTTTGCTCTCCTGAAATGCCAAAATATTTGGTCTTTTATTAATTTTCAAAAAAACATTATATGTTCGTAATACCTATACTTTTTCATAAAAACATGATTGTACTCATGTTCAAAGTGCTTACCAAGTAAATGAAAATTTAATGTCTTCCAAGTAACTTGTTAGAGTTAACTATACCATCTTTGCAACCTTTATGAAAGTGGAAAAAAATACTTCATATTGTCCACAAAAAACATTAACATAGAATACAAAAAGTATCCAAAAATTGTCATGTAAATATTCTAAGCTAAAATATAAATATATATACTAATCCCAAATCTAGCGAAATCATCAAAGCTCAAATTATTCATATATTTTTTCGAGCATAATACATAAAACAATAACATATTATGTTTCTCTCATGGGACATAAAATTTATGATAAAAGGTCACCATCCTTTAAATGGTTAAACGTAAAAACATTTTTCTTATGATTTCAAGAATATTTTTTAAATATTAATATAATCCTAATTCTTGTCTAACCTTGAAAATAATAATCGACATATTTTCATTTATATAATTAATCAATTCGTATATATGACAATCAATGAAATTTCATTTGGCAATAGAGGTAACAACTATAGCCATTAACCATATGATATTAATTACTATTCATGCATGAAGTTTAAATTATGCAATAGAGATCACCATTTTATGATTACATGTACCCTAGTCCTTAAAGAAGTTAAGTTACAATGGGCAAGATATGAAAATTTTAACTCTAAATTTGTTAATTAAAGGAACAAAACCTGACGTTGATGCCATCAAAATTAGTACGTACCTGTTTGCAGAATCTGACCCTTACACATTATATCAAATATAATGCCTATTAAAGAACTCAAAATTGCATTCGTTGACTTGTTATAGCACAAAAGACAATCCAACAGGAAGAAGAAGTTTTGGAAGGGTTGGAGTACAACTCTTTCAATTTAGAAGACCCGCATAATGATTAAGATAAGTTTATATTTCTGACATAAAGAATATAATTGCATTCTGGAAAGGGCAAAAACTTGAGATTTACTATATGGATAAGCGTTCCTTTAATAGAACAAACGGTTATTAAACTAACTACTGTCTCAAATTGAAAGGGGTGGTTGTCTTAAATTGAAAGGGGTTGGTTATTATAGTAAGAAACACAACCTTTTTCGAAGAGTAACTTCTTTCTCTTTTTTTTTTTTAAATTTAAAATAGCATATAAATGGAGAAAATAGGAACCAAAACCAAAACAAATTAAGAAAAAGGATAAATGAGATTCCTAGTTTATAAGAGTTCCACATCACTAAGCAATGTCCCTCAATTATATTATTATATAGATATAGATTTGATTAAATATTCACGTGATTCTGATCCATGAAAATATAGTACACAGAGATATTAGTATATATTATCTTTGAGTAACAAGAAAGACTTAATAATAACAGTCTGTACCACATAATCATTGTTAATGGATTGGATATATTCGAAAGGCCAGATAGGAGGTTTGTAATTCCCAGAACGCCTATCGGTATTCATATTTGTGGGAATAGAGCTGTGACTCAATGGTGGTTCAGCTTTTGGACTAGTGGAATTAGCCGTAGAGAGGCTGCAGGGTTTGTCTTTTGATACAAGTGATGCCTTTCTACCACTGAAAAAGGAAAGAGAAGGAGCTGCAGGTCGTATGGAGGTGGCCATCAATAGCATCTTTACTTTATTCAAATTTTATGAGTGGAGAGATTTTTTAATATGGTAATTGGATCCCCAAGTAGTTGGCATATATATAAGGGAAAATACATAAGGTGTACTCTTTACTTTGTTCGGAAAAAAAATTAGTTTCACACTTAACCTTTACGGACGTTCTAATACCATCATATTCTTATTTTTAGTATAACAAATACCACCCTAAAAGCGGATGTGGCGAAGAAATTAAATATACGGAAAAGGGTTAAACATACACCTAAACTATTGAAAAATATTTTAAAATACCCTTCATCCACCTACTGGGTTAAAAATATCCCTCCATCCACTTTTTTGGTTCACTTATATATGCCCTTTGACCGTTAGGTCAATGCTGAATTAAAAATAATTATTATTTAAATTTCACATGGAAACTTCTTATTGGTCGAAATTAAAACATCTAACCTATAAGAAAGACCTACCCATATCTACCCGTTATTCGGACCAACCCGCCCTAAACATTGACCTGACCCGAATAAAAAGTTCAACTAAAAAAGAGACGCCCCACTTCCATCTAACCCCGTGGTGTCCGGGCACCAAGTAGTTCTATTTTTTAATAATTGTGGTGACCGGATTAGCTTACACGCACCTCGACTAACATTAAGTACTTCTTAAAGACCAATTAGAACACAAGGGCATGGCTTCAATGTATTGTGGCGACCAAAGTCGCTATTGTGGCGACCAAATCGCTTATTATAATCTGAAATAAACTTAGCTAATCAAAATAAAACCAAGACCAGATAATTATACTTTCACATCGCAACAATTACGAAAAAAGCGTTGACACCGAAACGTTATACTACGGGGAGATGATGACGTGTCTTGTAACCTAGTACTCAAAATGTGTCCAGAAACTTCTAATGAATTCTTCCAAAGAAAAACTAATGATTCGAACGAGTTTCATTGCAGTATATAAAAAAGCCAAGTCATCAAACTTTCTATGTTACTAGTAATATTGTTTCCATTCGTTGTTCGAAAATTCGCCATCAGTATTGACTATTAGGAAGAAAACGATCATTTCTAATCATTGAACTAAAACAAAATTACTTGAAATGTCAAACTATACTACCATAGATAGAATTAGTACCTCCACTCGAGAGAAGAGAGAATTTCCCGTGAAGAAATTGTGGTTAGGAAGTGGGACGTCTTTTTTTTAGTTGAACTTTTCATTTGGGTCGGGTTAGTCCGAAAAATGGGTAGATACGGGTAGGTCTTTCTACTAGGTTAGATGTTTAATTTCGACCAATAAAAAGTTGCCACGTAGAATTTAAATAATTATTATTTTTAATTCAGCATTGACCTAACGGTCAAAGGGCATAAGTGAACCAAAAAAGTGGATGGAGGGATATTTTTAGCCCAATACGTGGATGAAGGGTATTTTTAAACTTTTTCTAAAAGTTTAGAGGTATTTTTAACCCTTTTCCGTTAAATATAAAGAAAAAGTGGGGGCGTAATAGTCCAAAGTAAAGCTAAAAAATCAGCCCCAACCCTCCTATNCTTCATCTTCATCACCCCTATTCACGCTACCCTCTTGTTCTTCTCCTTTCACACATTTTCCTTCTTCTAATCCTTTAAACACTTCTACATAGAAACCCTAGAGGCCGAAAAACAAAAAATTAAAAACTTTCCAAAAGAAAAACCTTAATTCATACTTTCAGTTTAGGTCACGACCAGGAATTCACTTTCGGAATCGTGATGGTGCCTAACATTTCACTTGCTAGACAAGCCAACGTTAGAACAATTTAACCATTTTCAATAGTCCAATTTAACCATTTTTACTTGCTGTAACACGAAAAGTTCCATCATAATATACTGCAGATCGGTGCACTTGTATATGAACTTCCAGCATATTATGCTGGAAATACAACACGCGAAAGGTTCTAGCACAATATAATGGAGATTGGAGTACCTGTGTATGAACTTCCAGCATACTATGCTGGACCTGTATATTATACTAGAACTCCAGTATATTATGCTAGAAGTCTAGTATATTATACTGAAAATCCAGTATAATATACTAGAGTTCTAGTATACTTATGGTGGAACTCCAGTATAATATATTGGAGTTCCAAAAAGCATTTTCAGGATTTTGAACAGTGTTTTTGTTCATATTTATCTTTACATGAAAAGTGGCTAAATTACGATTATTACTTTTGAAATTGTGGCTATTTTTGAATGACCACTTGTAAATCTGGCTATTTTTTAATTTACTTCCTTTCTTAAAAGTTTGGCCAAACAGTAATTGCTGCTCAGAAGTGTTTTTAAATTAATTAACAAATACAAACTGCTTCTAACCAAAATTACTTTTGAAAACAAAATATGGTGATTATTGAAGCTATTTGCCAAACAGGCTATAAGACAAAATTGTGTAATTAAATTAATGACGAGCTTTTGAGTGATTATTTTATGCTTGATGTGTTTATAATCTCTTCCCTAGAGGAGATTATCTAAACCAAATATGAATCATCTCATTACGAAACTAATTTTACCGTATATTTGGCCAGTGCAAGAGAAAAACTATTTGAATCAAATAGAGAAGTCTGATTAGCAAAAAAAAATAAATATAGAAGTCTGACAACTATTTCAGAAGAGTTTTTTTTTTTTTTAATATATGTGTTTTTCTAACTTAAATAACATTCTTAATGATATGCACTATTTGTTTTACATTTACAATAAATTAAAAGTAGTAATTAGAAAAACTTGGAATTACAAAATTGTCAAAACATTTCTAGCATAAAATTAAAAGAAAATATGTCACGACCCAAATTTCCCTCCGTTGGGTATCGTGATGGCACCTAGTCTTAGGATTAGGTAAGTCTAACAACTTCCAAAAATGATAACAAAATAAATAAAGATTTGCAATTCTAAATTTAGAATTATCTATATAGGTATTACAATCCCAAAACCGGTAGTACGAGTCATAAGCTCTACAGAGTTTTGCTAGAAAACTTCTAGTACAACTGTTTTGAAATAAGGATAAACAGTACAATACAAAACTAGAAGGTGACTCTGAAGCCTGCGAATGTAGCAGCAGGTTTACCTTGAGTCTCCTCAGCAACAATCCACACAGCTAGCTAACGATCAACTGACTTCGAAATACTTGTAGCTGCACAAAAATGTGTAGAAGTGTAGTATGAATACACAACATCGGTATCCAGCAAGTATCAAGACTAACCTCGGTGGAGTAGTGACGAGGAACAGTCAAGAAACCTACTTGACTAAATAATAGGAACGAATTTAAGTGTATAAACAACCGAATACGATATCTATATAAGGTCAACGCATAATGACAAATAATACGGTAATTGCAGTATGGAATGAAAATAGTAACTAACAGCGAAGCGCCATAATAATGACACAGTCTAAATCCAATGAACAAGATTAAAAGAAAGGTATGTAGCAACTAGATAAAAATAACCACTTTCGCATCAGAATTTAGCCAATAACCTCCACGAGGTCCTGAGCTGTCACGACCCAATTCCCGAACCCGGTCGTGATGGCGCCTCTCGTGAAGACAAGGCCAGCCAGACCAATACAGAACACCTGTTTTAAGTAGTTAATCACCATTAAGCAATTATGAAGCATGGTTTAATAACAATAATTTGCGGAATCTTAGATAATAATGGTAGAACCATCCCGACACAGCCCAAACCGGGGTGTCACAAGTCACGAGCATCTATCAGAATGTAAAACCACTACAAGGCCTAAAATATACGAAACCGGAATAATGAACAAAGAGAGAAACATGGTGCTGCGGACGCTGGCAGTCACCTCCTTAACTCATGTAACTCTGCCTCTGATCGGCCAAAACCCGCTACCGGGTGTATAGATACCTGCATCTGCACACGAGGTGCAGGGAGTAAAGTGAGTACTCCAACTCAGTGAGTAATAAAGGTAAATAACAACTGAGCAGTAAGAGATCACGTAAAGCAACCAACATGCTGTATAGAAGCAGGGTACAATCCTTTGAGAAAATAGTGAAGCTGTGAAATCTTTAGAAATATATTGGCTCAGTTTATATCTCTTTTGAAAATGATCCTTTCAACAGTTGCAAAATGATTTCAAAACAGTTAGTGCTGATAAGCACAGAAAAATCCGCCCTTCGGGCACAAACACCGTAGCATAACAGGTAAAAAGGCAAGTAAATATGCAAGATGAGCACATAAAAGTTCGCCCCTCGGGCAATATCTCAAAACAGTACCAGTCCCTCGGGCTCACTCTCAGCCCCTCGGGCTCTCTCTCTCAGATCACATCTCAGAACAGTGTCATATAGTAACCGCTGCGGCGCGCAGCCCGATCAATATCTCGATGCGGCGTGCAGCCCGATCCATATGGGTACCCGCGCTCACTGTGGGTGTGCAGACTCCGGAGGGGCCCCTTACGACCCAAGCGCAATATCAAGCCACCTCGTGGCATATAAAACAAGGCCTGAAAGCCTTCTCATATCACACTCGGGGCCTGAAAGCCTCCTCACAATACACTCGAGGCCTGAAAGCCTCCTCACATAACACTCGAGGCCTCAAAGCCTCCTCACATAACACTCGAGGCCTGAAAGCCTCCTCACTTCACTCACATATATCCTCACATATGGCCTTCGGCCCCACTCAGTCCAGAAAACATCATAAGCCCCTCGGGCATCAATAAAATAGTAGTGCTCAGCCCAAACAATAGTGGAAATATCATGTAAGTCTCAAAGTTCAATTAAACGGCTGAGTTGCAAAACAGTATAATCAACAGGACTGAGTTCAAGTAGTATATCAAAATAGTGAGGAAACAGCGATAAAAATCCCAGAAGGGTTCAGGTAGTTGGCGCGAAGCCCAAATATGGCAATCAGCCCAAATCATGATAATAACAAATAAGTTTCAGTCAAATACGCGGTAAAATCATCAATCGGGACGGACCAAGTCACAATCCCCAACGGTGCTCTACCCCACGCTCGCTATCCGACGTGCAAGTCACCTCAATATAGCACTATGATGTGCAATCCAGGGTTTCAAACCCTCAGGATATCATTTACAATCATTACTCACCTCGAACCGGTGAAATCTCTAGCTCGCGATGCCTTTGCCCCTCAATTCGGCCTCCACGCGCGTCGAATCTATCCAAAATCAGAGCGAATACATCACATTAGGCTAAGGGGACATAACTCAATCGAAAAGAATCGAAAAACATCGAAATTCACGAAATTTGCTAAACCCGAGCCCCGGGCCCACTTCTCAAAAAATCAGAAAATTAACATCACCGGATTCCTTATCTCGCCACGAGTCTATACATATCAAAATCACAAGAATCGGAGTCCATTTGACCTCTCAAATCCCTAGTTTAAGCTCTCTTAGGTTCAAGCCCTAAACCACCAAATTTGGCCTTTAATTTCTTAAGTTTTCAGTTCTAACCCATGCATTTACACCATAGAATCATGTTTTTAAGTCCAAGAGTTCATACCTGATCAAAGCCCTTGAAGCCCTCTTCAAAATCGTCCAAAAACTCTCCAAGTCCGAACTGAAATATGTTACTCTTCCAAAATTTCGCGAAGATGAATTAAATATTCATGTTCAGGAGAAACCGCTTCTGCGATCAAAATGTCGCTTCTGCGACTTCCGCTTCAGCGGTCTCCTTCCGCTCCTGCGGAAATTCCCATAATCCAAAAACCCGTTTCTGCGGACACTTGACCGCTTCTGCGGAAACACCCAGGCTTTGCCCTTTCGCTTCTGCGACTCTTCTACTGCATCTGCGGCATCGCAGATGCGGCCCCAAGCCCGCACCTGCGGAAACAGCCAACCTTCCAAGAACTCGCACCTGCGAACCTACCTCTCGCATCTGCGGAACTGCATATGCGGTCGTTCCTCCGCAGATGCAGAAACACCAGATACCAGCAACATCACAATTTCACCAAGTCCAAAAATCATCCCGATGGCTATCCGAAATTACCGCGAGGTCCCCGGGACCTCAACCAAAAGTGCTAACCCATCCTAAAACATCAATCAAACTTGCTCCAATCATCAAAATACCACAAATAACACCAAAACCCTCAAATTACATCAGACTCAAGCCTAAGTTCTTCTAAGTCTTCCGAAACACGCATTCGATCAAAAACCCAACCAAACGACGTCCGAATGACCTGAAACTTTACACACACATCCCAAATCACTTAACGAAGTTAGAGCAACTCTCGGAACCCCATTCCAACCCTCAGAACAAAATCTCACCTATCAACCGGAATTCGCCAAAATACCATCTTCGCCAATTCAAGCCTAATTCTACACCAGACCTCCAAAACCAATTCCGATCCTGAGTCACAAATCACCTAACGAAGCTAACCAAATCATAAAAACTCCGATCTGAGCTCATATACAAATAAATCAACTCTTGGTCAAACCTTTCAAATTCGAAGTTTTCAACTGAGACTGTTCCTTCAAATTTTCATCTCGATTCCCCTGAAAACCAAAACCAACGATCTACATCAGTCATAATGCATAACACGGGGCAAGTCATGCCCGGGAACTGTCGATCAAGGTGCAAAATCTCAAAACGACCGGTCGGATCGTTACATTAGCCTCAATTATATATAACTCAGAACACTTGGCACCTTGTGCCCTCATTACAACCAAAAACTGCACGAACGACGCACAAACCAATAGAACTAGACGAAGGTGTGTAGAAATGATCAATAACATCAAGATCTGTTTTCTTAACCGATAAGAGTGATTAACTACGTGTATGCTTGTGCAAGTGTTCTAACGTAGTTCGTGCCAGCTAGTAAGTATAGAAAAAGGAATGGACAACACGTAAAATGTTTTCCCACAATCTTCCACAAGATAAAATTCACAGAGGTAAGTGCACCACTACAATATTATCAACAACAAGAATGCCCCATGCCATCACAAATCAATCCCTAACATAGGCTATCTTTTCTCGCCACGTGCGCAATATTAAAGTAAGTACCCACCTTGTCTCGCCATGCATGCATAATAATGTTCTCATCTTGTCTCGCCACACATGAATAATAATCTTCCCACCTTGTCTCGCCACATGCGCAACCCACATATATATAGCCCGCCTTGACATGCCGCATGTGCAAAATATTAGTAGTATCAATAGCACGGCAGAAACCTCGTGCAACCCAATAACACTCGCACGGCAGAAACCTCGTGCATCACAATAACAACAGCATGACAGAAACCTCGTGCATATCACAACAAGTACAACAACAACAATGACAATAATACAAGAGTACGATAAGCAATCAACTCAAGAACTTTCGATCACAAAGAAATGGTAGAACTAGTTCACAAGGAATAACCACAATAGAGAATACTAGTCGTAACAAGAAACACCTCAACAAGGAAGTAAAATAATATGTAACAACGGTTCCACAAAGTACAGTTCAACAACAAGGGGGATAACATGAGTCAATAATTCCAATTAAGGCTAAGTCGGCTATGATAGAGGATAAATAGCTTCATTTAGGATTTAGTACTCACGAAAGAGGTATAACAATTACAATTAAGGATAAGCAACGGAACGGATAATCATGACCTCACTTAAGGCTAAATGACTACAGAAGAGATAATAATAATTTCAAATAAAGATAAGCAGCTAGGAAAAGATAACATGGCAATAGAAGAGGTAAAAATCTTCAATTAAGTGATATATGTTTCAAATAGGCAATAAGAGTAAATCATAAAGTAATTAATCTCTGTTAAAGTTGGTAGAGTGAAACTAGTAATCAAGAAAACTTAATCATAACAAAAACAACTTCATACTCAGTGAGTACAAGAACCTAAGAAGCCCAAAAGGCCAACTTTCTACAAATAAGCTCGAGTACATACTCGTCACCTCGTGTACACGGACTACAATCAGCATAGAAGACTCAAATCCTAAGGGGTAGTTTCCCTCACTCAAGGTTAGGCAATATACTTACCTCAAAGTAGACATATCGATACTCTAAAATGAACTTCTCGGGTGAAAAGTCCTCCGGACGGCTCAAATCTAGCAAAAATAACTTTAAAGCACATATAAAATTCATAAGAAACTGTTACAGATCATAAAGCCTCAATCTTTATAAAAATCCAAGAACCAACCCAAAAGTCGACACCCCGGACCCGCACCTCGGAACCCGACAATTGCATAAAATTCGAACACCCATCCCGATATGAGTTCAACCATACCTAAATTATCGAATTCCGATACCAATTGACCCTTCAAGTCATTATTTTTCATTTTAAAAGTTTTCTTCAAAAATCCCTATTTTCCTCAGTCAAAATCACTAATTAAATGATAAAAATAAATGTAAAATTAGGGAATATAATAAATTCTAGGTAAAGAACACTTACCCTATCGATTTTCTTGAAAAACCCCACAAAGGATAGCACAAAACCGAGCTCTACAACTCCAAAAATGGTAAAAATGGCAAACCCTGAGAATAGAGGACTTTTATATTCTGTCGAGGTCACAAGCATCGCGAACGCGAAAGACTGATCGCGTTCGCAAAGAGGAAAAAGTGGAGGCTGCCAAGATGTGGTTCGCGAATGCGACTGGTTGCTCGCGAACACGGAGATGAAAATGAAGGCTGCCCAGTTTGTACTACGAGAATGCAACAACACATTCGCGAACGCGGAGAGAAAAAATTTGTCGCCCAGGTTTGAAATGAACTGCGCGAACGCGAAGAGACAGCCGCGAACGCTAAGAAGGGAATAGCAGAACTTCGCAAATGCGAGAAGAAGAGTGCGAACATGAAGAAAAAATATTTCATCCTACAAAAATACACTACGCGAAGACATGGACACGAACGCGAAGAAGGAAACCAGATGACAGAAAACTGCAGTCCAAAAACAGAAGGAAATGACCAGTTGCCCATCTGAAACACACCCGAGGCCCCTAGGACCCCATCTAAACATACCAACAAGTTTTATAACCTAACACGGACTTGTTCGAGGTCTCAACTCACATCAAACAACACCGAAACTATGAATCGCACCATGAATCGAACTTATGAACTTTCAAATCTTCCAACTTCTAAAACTCGCGCCGAAACCTATCAAATCAACCCGGAATGACGCCAAATTTTGCAGACAAGTCCCAAATGACATATCGGAGCTGTTTCTACTCTCTGAATCGCATTCCGACCCCGATATCACCAAGTTCAACTCTTGGTCAAAACCTCTCCATCTTCCAAACTTCAACTTTTTTCAACTTTCGTTGAAATGCTTCAAATTATCCAACAGACCTCCAAATCCAAATTCAGGGGAACGCCTAAGTCCCGAATCACCATACAAAGCTGTTGAAATCATCTAAAACCCGTTGCGGAACCGTTTACACAAAAGTTAAAATTCAGGTCAACACTTACTACTTAAGCTTCAAAAACTAGAATTCTTCTTCCAATTTGAATTCGAATCATCCGGTAACTGAACTCGACCACGTACGTAAGTCATAACACATAATGCGAAGTTGCTCAAGACCTTATGCCGCTGAACGAAACTTAAATTCTCAAAACGACCGACCCGATCGTTACAAAAAAGAAAAACAGCTAGATGACTTCCAAATAGATGCTTTCCTAATGATTCAGATTTATTAAAAAAGCTGTTAAATTATTGTTTACCTCAAAGTCTTAAATATTAGTTTGTCAAATTTAAGCAAAGCATTGTATATCCAAAAAATAAAAAATTAATTATAGTATAACTTTATCCAACATGAAATATAGTATTAAAGGATCAAAAAACATGATCAAGATATCATATGAGTTATTTCATTAAGAAACAACGGGTCATATTCCACAAAATATTTAGTCATCAAGAGAGCTACCGAAAGCGAGGTTTCTAATGTATACTACTACTATATGTTTTCTACTAACTCAGTAGGAATAATAGGTTTTACATTTCAAAATCACCCAAGTGAACGCAATATAAGCTGGAGAATGCTTTGGAGTTTAGTGATTTGTACCAATCATGAAAAACTATAATTACGAGGCCATCCAATCCAGACATGTGCAGAATTGTTTGGTTGTAGATCACCGCTATAATTGTCTATACGATTAACGTTTGCAAAGCCGTACACTCAATATTTGGATGTCACACTGATGGGGACAGGGGATCCCACGTTAACAACAAAAAGAAAAGAAAAGAAAATGAAAGATAAAAGTCAACATTTTTGGCCCTTTTCCTTAAAGACAAAGGGAAGAAAGATACAAAGTCTGACAAAATTTAAGGTTATTTCAGTGGGTATTGAATATTGATTGAACTTTCAAATTCTAATAACCACATTTTTTCACACATGTTAAAATGGATTCAATGTGACCCTTGAAAGAGTTGGGCCATCCCATTCACAGGTGAGCCACATCTTTAAAGAAATAAATATTGAATAACTCCCTCTGTATCAAAATGAATGAATCCAAATGCCCACACCTATAAGACTTGTGTAATTAAATTAATGATGAGCTTTTAAGTGATTATTTAAAGCTTGATGTGTTTATAATCTCTTCCTAGTGAAGATTATCTAAACCAAATATGAATCATCTCGTTACGAAACTAATTTTACCGTATATTTGACCAGTGCAAGAGAAAAGCCATTTGAATTAACTAGAGAAGTCTGATTAGCAA